>NC_140166.1:202402499-202571644 GCF_963971535.1 Notolepis coatsorum
ATAGATGTATGCATATAGAAAATATGCTTTTTGGAACTGGCTTAACACTTTCAGCGCCAGCCTTTACCCTTATCCTTGTAGCTAAAGCGCCAGGTTTCCATAGCCTATGTTCACTGTGTGTCACTATGTTTTGAGAGCTATATCTGTATTCTATATTATAGCTATGGAGACAATACTATGGTCATTTGACAGTGACTTTCTCCCATCGAACATGCAAAAAAGAGATATTTTTTTTCATGTATATGGTGAATATTGTATAGTTTAGGAGTGATCCGGGCTAATTCCTGAAAAGCTGCGGTATAGGGCGCTACGTGAATTTTGTTATACACATTGGCATTTCTCGCCGGGACACGCTACTATTTCCAAATCAAATGTATATAATAGGTATTGTGTTTCATTATGAATGCATGAAAGGGGGTGGGGGGGGTAATTTTTTATTATTTGATCGCCAGTAACGGCATTCGTTTTGAACACCACACACGCTGATCAGCTGGATCGATATTAAATCATTGTAGGATCAATGTGGAATTGATTTCAGATAGTCCTTGCCTTTGATCGGGGGTATTCCAAAAAGAATATTCCAATTGTCTGATCACGATTTCCAGTATTGGTCCCCGACATAATCCGGCACAACACATGTATCGAGTGCATTGGACGTGTTTCAATGTGATTGGGTGAACCGCTAGACTTGCCTGACCCAAAATACTGCGCCCGGAGGGAATTAAATGTAACCGGTGTGAAAAAAGGTTTCAAAGGGTGGGTGATACTGCCACCTAGCAGGATGCGGCCGGTATTGCACTCTAGCGATCTCAGAATGATTTCCTATGCTAACCCCGAGGTCTGTGTGCCTGAAATGAATACAAAAATTGAATAAAAGAAATAACGACCCAAAAACGTATATATATATATATATATATATATATATATATATATATATATATATATACGTTTATGGCGCTGAACGGCACGTATATATACGTGGTTGGCCGTGAATGAGTTAACATACATTACTAGTATGTATGCTGTAGCTGTAGCTCTCACCTCCATAGCCATGAAGTGCTTCGAGAAGCTAGTAAAGGGCTACATCTGCTCCTCCCTCCCCATCAACATGGACCCCCTGCAATTTGCATACCGCCCCAACAGGTCCACGGAGGACGCCATATCCCATGTGCTGCACACAGCAGCATCACACCTGGACAAGAGGCAGGGGAACTATGTGAGAATGCTATTCATCGACTACAGCTCGGCATTCAATACCATAGTCCCCTCCATACTCATAGCCAAGCTCAGGGACCTGGGCTTGGGCTATGACCTCTGCCAGTGGGTCTTGGACTTCCTGACTGGCAGACCCCAGGTGGTGAGAGCAGGCAACTGCACCTCCTCATCCATCACCCTCAACATAGGGGCCCCCCAGGGCTGTGTTCTGAGTCCCCTCCTCTACTCCCTGTACACACACGACTGTGTGGCTCAGCGGAGTAGCAATACAATCGTCAAATTTGCTGACGACACAGTGGTGGTGGGCCTGATCTCTGCCAACGACGAGAGGGCCTACCTGGAAGAGGTCACGGTCCTGGCGGGATGGTGCCAGGAAAACAGCCTCTCCCTGAACGTCAGCAAAACAAAGGAGATGATTGTGGACTTCAGGAGGTCGGAGGTCAAGGACTACAGCCCCCTCAGCATCGACGGGGCACCGGTTGAGAGAGTCAACAGCTTCAAGTACCTCGGAGCCTACATATCCGAGGACTTGACATGGACCACACACATTAACAGTGTGGTGAAGAAGGCACGACAACGCCTCTACTTCCTCAGGCGCCTAAGGAAGTTCCAAGTCAGCCAGAAGATCCTTAAGAACTTCTACTCATGTACAATAGAGAGCATCTTGACCGGCAACATCACCTCCTGGTTTGGGAATAGCACTGCAAAAGACCAAAGCAGACTACAAAGAGTGACACGTTCAGCCGAACGCACAATTGGAGGGGGGCTCCCCACCCTCCAGAACATTTACTACAAGCGTTGCAAGGGGAAGGCTACGAGAATTATTAAGGACTCGAGCCACCCGAACAACTGCCTCTTTGAACTGCTGCCGTCAGGCAAGCGATACAGGAGTCTCAAGGCGAGCACAGAAAGACTCAGAAGTAGCTTCTATCCCCAGGCCATCAGGCTGCTAAACGAACAATGAATGAACACTACACAACAACAACCACCAAACACACATAGCACACACATCCACACGCACACACTCACTTTAAACAAACACACTGTAGCACCCACTCCACACACTTTATAGCACACACCCACTTTAAACAAACACACTGTAGCACCCACTCCCCACACTTTATATTTATGGATGAAGGATTGCACTACAACTCGTACACCTTACTGTAAATTGTACCTAAAATTGTACCTCATCCCATTTCTGCTTTGCACTAGATAGTACTGTACATTAGTACACTGCATAGTATTGTGTATTGTATATTATATGGTAACTCAGAACATTGTACATATGTCTATACCGAACACTGTGACCTCATTTTCTTCTTCTAAATTCATGCTATATTATGTTATTATGTTATTTGATACTATCTTGTCTAGCACAGTCTCTGGAGCGTAACAGTAAGAAGCATTTTGTATGAAAGTATTCTGTACTTCTGTATGACAACTATTAAAGAACTTGAACTTGAACTAGTGTAACATCTACCTGTTGTCTAGTGTTAGTCTGCATATCAAGAACTCAGTCAATCAACTAGAGAATGAAAACATGCCTCCATTACAATTGATCATTTGTGGCGCTGGAGCTACCCATGTAATAACATTTGGATTACATATTTTGCCTTTAGATGCATGTAACAAGACAAACGTCTTTCTCTGGTCTGCATCCCCTCTGCATATAGTATACTAAGAACTGGCGCTGCACTGATGGCTGCCTTTCTGATCGCTCCGTCGAGACTGTGCTTTCTTTTGTTAATTTTTATAGTATTAGGAGTTTTATTTGCACCAACTGTTGGTGCATTATATGTGTATGACCGTCAGTCAATCATTGACATTGGATTAAGGAAAACTTACCGATTGGATTGCTCTCTGGATCGGATCGCGGAACAGCAGCAATGGCCCGCCGAGATCCTTTGTTATGGCCATGGCCAAGACCAGGAGAAGCCGCCGCGAAGACGTAGAAAGAGAGCCGGGGTCCGAAACAGACTGAGGTCCAAACGACACAGAACCACATTGCCCAGCATATTGTTGGCCAATGTGCAATCGATAGGAAATAAACTAGACGACATCAGAGCACGGATCCAATTCCAGAGGGACATTCGGGATTGTAACGTCCTCTGTTTCACAGAAACTTGGCTGAGTCCAGATGTCCCGAATCACGCAATAGAACCGGCAGACCACTTCTTCGTTCTCTGCAAGGACCGGACGGCAGAAGAGTCACTAAAGAAGAAAGGAGGCGGCATTGCCTTCATGATAAACAAGGAGTGGTGCGATTTAGGCAACACAAAGGAACTGTCTAACCACTGCTCCCCAGACCTGGAGTTTATCACGATAAAATGTCGACCCTTCTTCCTCCCAAGAGAGTTAACGTCCATCATCCTCATCGGAGTGTACATTCCACCACACGCGAACACTGGGGTCGCACTTTCAAAACTTCACGACGAGGTAAACAAACTCCAGACAGCTAATGTTGACGCTGCCATTTTGGTTCTGGGTGATTTCAACAGCGCGCGTCTTAAAAAGGTGTTGCCGAATTTCTATCAGCATGTGACCTGTCCCACCAGAGGCGAGAACATATTAGACCATGTATACTCGCAATTTAAGAATGGGTACAAGTCACAGGCTCTTAGTCCATTCGGTAAAAGCGATCACGCCGCCATATTTCTTTTGCCAAAGTACAAACAAAGTCTCAAGCGAACGCCGGTGGTCTCGCGAGAGGTTAAGCGTTGGGCCGTGACGTCAGAGGAGTCACTCCAAGCTGCACTTGGATGCACAGACTGGAGTGTATTCCGTGATAACACAGCCAATATTAACGAATACACCGAAACGGTGATTGACTATGTCTGTACTCTGGTAGAAGAAACAATCCCCTCCACCAAAATTAAAATCTACCCAAATCAAAAGCCCTGGGTAGACAAATCCGTCCGTGAGCCTCTGAAAGTGCGCACATCAGCATACAACACCGGGCTGGTGACAGGCAACATGGAAGAACACAAGATGGCAAGATACAACGTCAGGAGAGCAGTAATAGAGGCAAAACGGCGTTACAGGGATAAAGTTGAACTTCAGTTTGAACAGGCTGACTCTAGAGGCATGTGGCAGGGCCTCAGAACAATGACAGACTACAAAGGCACCCCCCTCAAACTGAACAGTGACATCTCCTTAGCAAATGATCTCAATTCCTTCTATGCGAGGTTTGAGGCTGTGAATAACAACACCAGCCTACAAACCACGGCAATGGGGGGGGGGGGGGGGGGGTCTGCTGATGGAGACTCAGTGTTCAGGGTAACAGAGCATGAGGTGAGACGGATCTTTAAAAAAGTGAATATCAGGAAGGCAGCAGGACCGGACGGCATCCCCGGCCGCGTCCTAAAAGTCTGTGCCGACCAACTGGCCCCGGTATTCACTGACATCTTCAACCTGTCCTTGGAACAGGCTGTCATCCCCACCTGTCTGAAGAAGTCCACCATCATCCCTGTACCCAAAAAATCTACGCCCGCTTGCCTCAACGACTACCGCCCTGTAGCCCTCACCTCCATAGCCATGAAGTGCTTTGAGAAGCTAGTGAAGGGCTACATCTGTTCCTCCCTCCCCATCAACCTGGACCCTCTGCAATTTGCATATCGCCCCAACAGGTCCACGGAGGACGCCATAGCCCATGTGCTGCACACAGCAGCATCACACCTGGACAAGAGGCAGGGGAACTATGTGAGAATGCTGTTCATCGACTACAGCTCAGCATTCAATACCATAGTCCCCTCCAAACTCATAGCCAAGCTCAGGGACCTGGGCTTGAACTATGACCTCTGCCAGTGGGTCTTGGACTTCCTGACGGGCAGACCCCAGGTGGTAAGAGCCGGCAACTGCACCTCCTCATCCATCACGCTCAACATAGGGGCCCCCCAGGGCTGTGTTCTGAGCCCCCTCCTCTACTCCCTGTACACACATGACTGCGTAGCACAGCGGAACAACAACACCATCATCAAATTTGCTGATGACACAGTAGTGGTGGGCCTGATCTCTGCCAACGACGAAAGGGCCTACCTGGAAGAGGTAGAGAACCTGTCACAGTGGTGTCAGGAGAACTGCCTCTCCCTGAACGTCAGCAAAACAAAAGAGATGATTGTGGACTTCAGGAGGTCGGGGGTCAAGGACTACAGCCCCCTCAGCATCAACGGGGCACCGGTTGAGAGAGTGAACAGTTTCAAGTACCTCGGAGCCCACATATCCGAGGACTTGACATGGACCACACACATTGACAGTGTTGTGAAGAAGGCACGACAACGCCTCTACTTCCTCAGGCGCCTAAGGAAGTTCCAAGTCAGTCAGAAGATCCTTAGGAACTTCTACTCATGTATAATAGAGAGCATCCTGACCGGCAACATCACCTCCTGGTTTGGGAATAGCACTGCACAAGACCGTAGCAGACTACAAAGAGTGACACGTTCAGCCGAACGCACAATTGGAGGGGGGCTTCCCACCCTCCAGAACATTTACAACAAGCGGTGCAAGGGGAAGGCTAAGAGAATTATTAAGGACTCGAGCCACCCGAACAACTGCCTCTTTGAACTGCTGCGGTCAGGCAAGCGATACCGGAGTCTTAAGGCGAGCACAGAAAGACTCAGAAGAAGCTTCTATCCCCAGGCTGCTAAACGAACAATAATCACTATGCAACAACCATCAAATGCACACAGCACACACACCCACACGCACACACTCACTCAAACAAACAACACACTGCAGCAACCACTCTCCACACTTTAGATCACACAAACACACTTACACTTTATATTTATTGATAAAGGATTTGCACTACAACTCGTACACCTACTGTGAATTGTACCTAAATTGCACCTCGTCCCATTTCTCCATTTCTGCCTTGCACTATATAGTATTGTATATTAGTACACTGCACAGTATTGTATATTGTATGGTAACTACGTCTATTCTGCATCGAACATTGTACATATGTCTAAACTGAACACTGTGACCTCGTTTTTTTTACTTATAATTTTACTATGTTATTTTATTTCATACTTATCTTGTCTTGCACAGTCTCTGGAGCGCAACAGTAAGAATCATTTTGTATAAAAGTATTCTGTACTTCTGTATGACAACTATTAAAGAAACTTGAAACTTGAAACTTAACAATTGTGTGTATTGAGCCGTACTGTATTGTACCCATTATGCAATCTGTTAAATAAAATGTTAATTCATTCATTCATTCATTCATTCATTCATTCATTCATTCATTCATTTATTCATTCATTCATTAATTTATTCATTCATTAATTAATTCATTCATTTGTTCGTTCATTCATTCATTCAGCTGTGCTGCAGCAGAGTCAGTTGCTGTGTGAGCTGCATGGTGATGATGTCACCACGACTCCATAATTTGAATGGTTCTTCATCTGGTTCACTCCATGCTTTGATCGGTTCAGATCGGTTAAAGTACCTTATGTCCATGGATTGACCATGACTCATGGGTGGTGCACCACGAAGCTATAGATGATGAGGTTAGTGAGGTAACTTCAGGTTCAACCCTTGGTTTCCACTGTCCTAATGGTGTTAACCCTTTCACTACCACACTAACAAAGGGTTAACCCTTTCACTGCGACAATACAGAAGGTTAACAATCTCACTGCCACACGACAAATGGTTAACACTTTCAGAACCACACTACATAATGTTAACCCTTTCACTACCAGTGAAAGGTTAACCTTATGTAGTGTGTGGTAGTGAAATGGTTAATAATAATTTACTAGTGATGTCAACATTGGCCAAAAATGATGTTCGGTTATTTGTTCTAAACTTCCATATGTCAGCATGTGGTGTGGTATTGTGTGCTATGTCCACAAGAAGGCAAACCAATACAACGAGAGACACTCTGAGCTATGGAATGGGTAATTATCAACAGGGACCTGCATCAGGCACGGCAAGCCATCCACTTGCTAGAAGCGCTGCAGAAGAGAATACCAGGAGGATTTATAAAACAGACATGATGCAAGGAAAATTAGCTTGATACCATTAGCAACCTTTGTAGACATTAGACTACTCCGCTGCTCCTGAACAGTAGTCAGTGTGGCTTATGGCCGTGGGCAATGACATCAAAGCATTCATTCTCTGAAAGGTTTTTTCAGTTACAGAATAGCATTATATTCAATGATAAAAGCAGTTTATTCTCAGTTTATTCTCAGCAGTTTATAACAACTGCCACCACCAACTAGTGGTGTCACGATACCAACATTTTGACTTTGGTACTAATACCAGCCTAAGTATCACGATACCGATTCTAAAACGATACCACGGCAAAAACCTAAAATATCAGGAACAGTAATGGAATATATTATTAGATGACAGAACATGAACAACTATTTAAACAATTATTCAATTCATTATAATTATAATTCATATTTTGACATATTTTGACAAAATGATTCTGTTACAGCTAGGGGTGCACCAATATCGGTCGAGTATCGGTATCGGATAAGATACAATTTACCGATGGCAGTGGCCGATAATTATCCGTAAATTGATGTCACAAAGAAGGGTGGATCTGAAAGCTGTCAACAACATTTGTAACAGGTGATGAAAAAGACAACAAATAATTAACTGTATTAGACATTTGTTAATGATATTATATTATATATTATATTGTTATCATCTACTATATATCTCATATCACATTATATGTGCTGTATACACTATTATGTACTATATATTATTATATATACTATTATATACTGCAACTATACTGTAATGTGTAATGTAATGTGTACTATATGTGTGTACTGTAATGTGTACTATATGTAGGCCTGTGTACTATGTATGTAAATGGAAAAAATGGGAAAAAAAGAAAATGAAACGTAAGTCGTCAGGGGTATAGGGCCATACAAGCCTAGTGCTTCTAGCCCTTTTCAGACAATTGGACAATGCTGCAATAGTAGCTGGTAAAACGTTGGCGATTTCAAGTTTCAAGTTTCTTTAATAGTTGTCATACAGAAGTACAGAATACTTTTGTACAAAATGCTTCTTACTGTTGCGCTCCAGAGACTGTGCATGACAAGGTAAGTATGAAATAAAAACATAGTAAAAATTAGAAGTAAAAAAAGAGGTCACAGTGTTCAGTTTAGACATATGTACAATGTTCGTAGACGTAGTTACCATACAATATACAATACTGTGCAGTGTACTAATATACAATACTATATAGTGCAAGGCATAAATGGACGAGGTGCAGTTTAGGTACAATTCACAGTAGGTGTACGAGTTGTAGTGCAAATCCTTTATCAATAAATATAAAGTGTAAGTGTGTTTGTGTGATCTAAAGTGTGGAGAGTGGGTGCTGCAGTGTGTTGTTGTTTGAGTGAGTGTGTGCGTGTGGGTGTGTGTGCTGTGTGCATTTGATGGTTGTTGCATAGTGATTATTGTTCGTTTAGCGATTATTGTTCGTTTAGCAGCCTGATGGCCTGGGGATAGAAGCTCCTTCTGAGTCTTTCTGTGCTCGCCATAAGACTCCGGTATCGCCTGCCTGACGGCAGCAGTTCAAAGAGGCAGTTGTTCGGGTGGCTCGAGTCCTTAATAATTCTCTTAGCCTTCCCCTTGCACCGCTTGTTGTAAATGTTCTGGAGGGTGGGAAGCCCCCCTCTAATTGTGCGTTCGGCTGAGCGTGTCACTCTTTGTAGTCTGCTACGGTCTTGTGCAGTGCTATTCCCAAACCAGGAGGTGATGTTGCCGGTCAGGATGCTCTCTATTGTACATGAGTAGAAGTTCCTAAGGATCTTCTGACTGACTTGGAACTTCCTTAGGCGCCTGAGGAAGTAGAGGCGTTGTCGTGCCTTCTTCACAACACTGTCAATGTGTGTGGTCCATGTCAAGTCCTCGGATATGTGGGCTCCGAGGTACTTGAAACTGTTCACTCTCTCAACTGGTGCCCCGTCGATGCTGAGGGGGCTGTAGTCCTTGACCCCCGACCTCCTGAAGTCCACAATCATCTCTTTTGTTTTGCTGACGTTCAGGGAGAGGCAGTTCTCCTGACACCACTGTGACAGGTTCTCTACCTCTTCCAGGTAGGCCCTTTCGTCGTTGGCAGAGATCAGGCCCACCACTACTGTGTCATCAGCAAATTTGATGATGGTGTTGTTGTTCCGCTGTGCTACGCAGTCATGTGTGTACAGGGAGTAGAGGAGGGGGCTCAGAACACAGCCCTGGGGGGCCCCTATGTTGAGCGTGATGGATGAGGAGGTGCAGTTGCCGGCTCTTACCACCTGGGGTCTGCCCGTCAGGAAGTCCAGGACCCACTGGCACAGGTCATAGTTCAAGCCCAGGTCCCTGAGCTTGGCTATGAGTTTATTTATGGAATGACCGTTGTTATGTGTCTAAAGCCCGAAATAAAAAATAACTGAACTGAACTGAACTGAACATTTGTTAATGATGAATAGTGTTCACCTTAGATTAGGGCACGCAATAACATCTGCAAATGATTTATAGATCTGTTAAGATTGTTTTACAAATCATTTGTTGAACATGAACAAATAAATGGAGGTACCGTATAGTTTTTTTTTCATATCCATTTTTCAAAGCATCTACAAATGTGTTACTAACACATTCAATACCATTATTTAATGATGAACAAATCAAGTACAAACAATGTTGATAATGAGTTATAAATAATGTAGAACTCATTTGTAAATGTTATACAAATATAGTTATAAATGATTTAATAATAATGTATGAATGTATAATAAATGGTTTGTTCATGATTAGTTAATTAACTACAAATATCTTATAAAGGTCTTATAACTGAGTGTTATAATAAAGTGTTACTGAATAAATACTAAAATAAATAATGATCATCATGATAGACATACAAACTGATTCAATAAAAGTCCAGTAAAATGAATCATTCAGTAAAAACGAATTAATTCAATAGAAAACTAATCCATTCAATAAAAAGCTAGTCTAATTCAGTAAAACTGATTTAATTGAATAAAACTAATTTGATTCAGTGATTAAAAGAGAGATCTGTGCCATAAAGTGCTACAGTGCAGTGTGCAGAGGCATGGCAGGGCTGAGATAATATGCCAATAAGTATGATACTGTACATGTAATCGCCCGTTTGAGATTGGCTATACTGCGCGCCTTGCGCTTGCCACACCTGTTACATACTGTAAGCAAGGCAAGGTATTGCGCGACCGTTCAGCACTGTGTTTGTTACTGAATAGAATGTTCAGCACTAGGCCTGTTATGTTGTTGGCATTGTCTAACGTTATCTAGCTGGCTAGCTACTGATAGCTCCTGATATCAACGTCTGATATCATAATTTTGGCATTTGTTTTCGCAGTAGTTGGCTAGTGTTGGCTAACTAGCTATCGTGCTTCATAGCTGTAACTGAACACTGAGAACATCTTATAAGTTTCAGGTCATATGAAAATACTTTGACTATAATGGTCAGAAGTAAATTAACTTAGATACTGTTATGCTTAACACCCAGTACCAGGGAACAAACTTAACTTTTTGACTTACCAGCCATTTGGCTGGTAGATTTTTTAAAGTACAAGCCGGGCAGATTTTTTACTAGCCAAAAATTATAAATAGCTTTTTAGTATACCGCCATGTGTTATTATTACATATAATACTCTCATATGCTATTTTCAATTAATATCATAAACAACATAAGGAATATTAGCATAATTTTTAGTGGACTGAAGGAATGAGTCAGCGTTAATAGTTTTAAATGCAAATAATTTATTGAAACATAGAAGTGGGGTCGGGACACACATTTTATTTCAATTTTTTTAACTGTTTTAACCATGTAGTGTAGCACTTTGGGATCCCAGTGAACAAAAAGTGCATTACAAATCCAATCTATTATTATTATTATTATTATTATTATTATTATTATTATTATTATTATTATTATTATTATTATTATTATTATTATTATTATTATTATTATTATTATTATTATTATTATTATTATTATGTGTGGCTGCCGCCCTGGCGGACATCTGTGCTCTACTGAGTGCACCTTTCTAGTCTAGAGAGAGAGCGCATTTTGTCAACACAAGTTGGAACCCTGAGGAAGCGATATAAGGAAACAAATTGCTCCGCTAATCGCTCATGTTGACCCCGCCCCCAAGTCGCTCTCCGCTCGCTCACCGCTCACCTTGAATCGAGCGCTCCCCGCGGCACATCGCTTGGCAGATTTTTTTTTTTTTTGGAGCATGGTGTAAATTAGCTCAAACTACAACAGTCTACACCCCCTGGGCCCCTTAACAATTGTTTGTATTGAGCCGCATTGTAATTGTACCCATTCTGCAATGTTAAATAACGTTGTTTATCCATTCACTAGCTCTATTAAGCGATGATAGCTAGCCTAGCCACAATGCTATGGTCGCTGCCATTAACGTTAGCATGTAAACTAACGACAACAACAATGGCGTCAAAACTTTTTCTAACAGAATGTGAGTGACAAAGCCTGAACAGGATATCACAGGTTCACCCTTCTCATTGGTTGAAAATGGCCTTCATGTTTGTACATCGCCATCTGTTGCTTTGGCATTGTACTACATGTAGTATATTACATCAGTGTTAAACCACTGTGAGCGGCCTGGAGGGAGTGGATTGGAGGAGAAGCGGTAGATGCAGTGTATTTTGTTAGCCGCCAGGTGGCGGGCATACCTTAAATTATAATCGCCAAAGAATAAATCTACAATCCAGTGGCGCTGGGCGTGTAACTATTTTGTACCCTGCCCAGTACTATTCACTTTACTTAATTTCTAAGATTAGATTAGATCATTTAGACCGGACTTTGAGAATGCCTGTGTTAGACCTACAGTATAATACTGCCAGCTGCTATAAGAAAACCAAAAATGATCAGTACCGGCAGTGTATCGGCCGATATGACTCATTTACATTTACATTTACATTTAGTCATTTAGCTGACGCTTTTATCCAAAGCGACTTACAAGTTCTGTACGACAAGACAGCAAGAAGGGTACAACTCTATCAGCTGAGTAACAATGTTCATCAAGTGTTGCGTGTTACAGTGTAGGTTAGTTTATTAGGACAAGTGCATGACAGTAAGGTTAGTCAGGGTTAGATTTTTTTTTTTTTTTTTTTTTTTTTTTTTTTTTTTAATCATTTCAGATAATGGTTGAAGAAGTGAGTCTTTAGTCGACGGCGAAAGATTGGACGGGATTCGGCTGTCCTAACTGGGATGGGTAGTTCATTCCACCATTGTGGGGCAAGGACTGCGAATAGGCGGCTTCTCTTTGATGACCCTCCGGGAGCTTGGATAGGAGTAGGTCTGAGGCGGCCAGAAGATGCAGAGCGTAGGGGTCTTGAGGGTGTGTAGTTAGAGACCATTGACCGGAGGTAGGCGGGAGCGGTTCCCTTTGCTGCACGGTATGCTAGGTCGAGGGCCTTGAAGCGGATACGTGCAGCAATGGGGAGCCAGTGCAGGTCCCTAAGAAGTGGGGTGACATGGGCCGACTTCGGTAGGTTTGATATCAGGCGGGCCGCTGCGTTTTGAATGAGTTGAAGTGGCTTGGTGGCATAGACTTGGTGGTCATAGACAATCGGTGATCTGTATCGGTGGCAAAAAACGTGATCGGGGCATCCCTAGCCCTTACCTTGACTAGGATGTGCCCGAAAAAGAATATTCTAATTATCTGATTGCGAGTCCCTGTAGTGTATTGGTGTCGATCGTGTCGCCAACATAATCCGCCATGCATCATCGATCTGGAGCATTTGACGCTCCTCAAGCCAATCGGGACAACCGCTCCCCTTGCCCGACATGGAAAAGTCCGCCCGGACCAATAGAATCGACGCACAGCCCAAGACACAGAGTTTTAAAGGATGTGCAATACCGGCCGCATCCTACCAGGTGGCGGTATTGGACGTTTGCGATCTCAGACTCATTCCCTATGATAACACCAGGCTCCCTGGATGGATAATGAATGGAAATATCGAATAAAAGAAATAACGATGAAAACCCGACTTTTTCTCGGGTTTGGTGCTCAAGCGTCGGCAAGTTAACCCGACTTTATTCGGGTGTCCATTGAGTTAACAGATTGCGGAATGGGTACAATACAGTACAACTCAATACAACAATTGCTAAGAGGATGAAGACCAGAAAAAAGTATTTCGGTTTGTTTACATAAGGGTCCTCCATTTTCAATTCATCAAAACATTTAGAGACATACAGTTCAAGTTCTTTAATAGTTGTCATACAGAAGTACAGAATACTTTCATACAAAATGCTTCTTACTGTTACGCTCCAGAGACTGTGCTAGACAAGATAGTATCAAATAACATAATAACATAATATAGCATGAATTTAGAAGAAGAATGAGGTCACAGTTGTTCGGTATAGACATATGTACAATGTTCTGAGTTACCATATAATATACAATACACAATACTATGCAGTGTACTAATGTACAGTACTATCTAGTGCAAAGCAGAAATGGGATGAGGTACAATTTTTAGGTACAATTTACAGTAAGGTGTACGAGTTGTAGTGCAATCCTTCATCCATAAATATAAAGTGTGGGGAGTGGGTGCTACAGTGTGTTTGTTTAAAGTGGGTGTGTGCTATAAAGTGTGTGTAGTGGGTGCTACAGTGTGTTTGTTTAAAGTGAGTGTGTGCGTGTGGATGTGTGTGCTATGTGTGTTTGGTGGTTGTTGTTGTGTAGTGTTCATTCATTGTTCGTTTAGCAGCCTGATGGCCTGGGGATAGAAGCTACTTCTGAGTCTTTCTGTGCTCGCCTTGAGACTCCTGTGTCGCTTGCCTGACGGCAGCAGTTCAAAGAGGCAGTTGTTCGGGTGGCTCGAGTCCTTAATAATTCTCTTAGCCTTCCCCTTGCAACGCTTGTTGTAAATGTTCTGGAGGGTGGGGAGCCCCCCTCCAATTGTGCGTTCGGCTGAACGTGTCACTCTTTGTAGTCTGCTTTGGTCTTTTGCAGTGCTATTCCCAAACCAGGAGGTGATGTTGCCGGTCAAGATGCTCTCTATTGTACATGAGTAGAAGTTCTTAAGGATCTTCTGGCTGACTTGGAACTTCCTTAGGCGCCTGAGGAAGTAGAGGCGTTGTCGTGCCTTCTTCACCACACTGTTAATGTGTATGGTCCATTTCAAGTCCTCGGATATGTGGGCTCCGAGGTACTTGAAGCTGTTGACTCTCTCAACCGGTGCCCCGTCGATGCTGAGGGGGCTGTAGTCCTTGACCCCCGACCTCCTGAAGTCCACAATCATCTCCTTTGTTTTGCTGACGTTCAGGGAGAGGCTGTTTTCCTGGCACCATCCCGCCAGGACCTTGACCTCTTCCAGGTAGGCCCTCTCGTCGTTGGCAGAGATCAGGCCCACCACCACTGTGTCGTCAGCAAATTTGACGATTGTATTGCTACTCCGCTGAGCCACACAGTCGTGTGTGTACAGGGAGTAGAGGAGGGGACTCAGAACACAGCCCTGGGGGGCCCCTATGTTGAGGGTGATGGATGAGGAGGTGCAGTTGCCTGCTCTCACCACCTGGGGTCTGCCAGTCAGGAAGTCCAAGACCCACTGGCAGAGGTCATAGCCCAAGCCCAGGTCCCTGAGCTTGGCTATGAGTATGGAGGGGACTATGGTATTGAATGCCGAGCTGTAGTCGATGAATAGCATTCTCACATAGTTCCCCTGCCTCTTGTCCAGGTGTGATGCTGCTGTGTGCAGCACATGGGATATGGCGTCCTCCGTGGACCTGTTGGGGCGGTATGCAAATTGCAGGGGGTCCATGTTGATGGGGAGGGAGGAGCAGATGTAGCCCTTTACTAGCTTCTCAAAGCACTTCATGGCTATGGAGGTGAGAGCTACAGGGCGGTAGTCGTTGAGGCAAGCAGGCTTGGATTTTTTGGGTACAGGGATAATAGTGGACTTCTTCAGGCAGGTGGGGATGACAGCCTGTTCTAAGATACAGATACAGATACAGATATGCAGTACTATGTAAGAGAGAGATAGAACATAATAAAAAATATATTTTTTAAAGTTTATATATTTTCCAGACGGCTGGGTGGCGCAGCGGACTAAGCGCTCGTCACCAACGCAAGAGACACTGGTATCGAATCCGGCTGTCAGCGTTGCCTCCGGCTTGGCCGGCCGTCATACTGGCTCGATTGGCAGAGTCAGTGGGAGGGAAGCCGGTGGGTGGGTTCGGGTCGTTGTAAACAGTGACTCCTACAGTTCGGTCGGGGCGCCTGCACAGCGAGGGAAGGATCTGGAGGGAGGTAGTGTGACCTTCCACACGTTACACTCTCCCAGTGAGAGTCCGTGATGCCAGGTGAAAAGAAGTGGTGGGCTGGGTACACATGTGTCGGAGGAAGCATGTGATAGTCTCCGCCCTCCCAGACCGACGGTAGGGGGTAGAGTGCGCAACGACCAGGAAGGGGATTGGGAATTGGCATAACGACTAACCTAAAAAGATAATAAAAAAAAAATAAGGTTTTTCCCCCTAATTTATTTTTTGCCAGGGCACAGAATATCGGTATCGGCCGATTGTGTTATTTGAACAATCGGTATCGGTATTGAACTGATCGGTTATTGAACGGATACTCTTCACTTGGATTCTCCGTTTAAATTCACCGTAACTATTTAGCCTAATAAAACGTTGTGTTCAACATGCACGTTCCTAGAAGACAGGTCCGTCTTTGGGGATTGGTCATCTATGTGTGTGGATCGGTCATCTATGTGTGGGGATATAGCTCAGGTTGTAAAACATGGGTAGATTAACTGGGTCATTCTAGACAAAAATAGCCAGGCTCATGTGGAATTGCTTTGTGGTGTATAGGCCCCCCCGATCATACCCAAGGGCCTGCTTGCTTGGTTGTTTTGTCTAGCCACAGAAATCACATCGGAGCTCTCACCCTTCTCTCCACCTCGCATGTCTATTTCCCCCGACCATATGTGGCTAAATATCTCAACAGTAATGGCTAGATAGGGGGGGGGGCTGGCTCCATTCTCTCTGTGTCCTCAGCCCAACGGCCCAGGAGCTACAGCGGGTATGTCGTGTGCAAACAGAGCGCTCCGGTGAGGTGCCTGCTCTGGGGTCCCGGGCCCCCCCCCCCCCCCCCCCCCCCCCCCCACGCCTGGAGCCGGGATGGCCAGAGGAGAGGCTCCTCACAACGCAGGTGGTTCTCAATCTGAGTTAAGAGGGATAAATGGATGTAGAAAAAGCAGGCAGCCGGGCGCCATAATGGATTCCTCTGTGGTGGCCGCATTATCTACGTGGCGCAGCCCTGGAGGAAGTGCGCCTCAGTCACAGCTGACACACAACAATGTGCTGAGATTGCTCACCGCCACGGACGGCACTTTAGCCGGAGTCGGTGCGGAATGCTGAATTAACCTCCGCTGTGATTTATTTAATTTGTTTGGAGTGACATTTCCCCCAGGTATGAGAAGAGCTGCTTCTGTCAGTCTCTCCAAGAGTACATCCACACACACACACACACACGCACGCACGCACGCACGCACGCACGCACGCACACACGCACACACACACACAGTCCACACACATACACATACACATATACACATATACACACACACACACATACACATACACATACACACACACACACACACACACACACACACACACACACACACACACACACACACACACACACACACACACACACACACACACACACACATACACATACACATACACATACACACACATACACATACACATATACATACATGCACACACACACACACACACACACACACACACACACATAACATGCATGGTTCACAGATGTGCTTTTACATCAAGTCACCCCTTCTCTCCCTTTCTCTGCTCCAAGAAATAGATAATTGTCCTTAATTTCTTCCTCTCTTCCTATTTTCTCTTCAGGATGCATAATGTTAGCGTTTCTCTTTCCTGCCACTGTTTATTTGTGTTTGTTCTTTTTACATATGTTTGTTCCTCTAGCTTGACTTGTATAAGTCAAGGTTATAACAATCAGTAAGATAATGTTGCTCAATGCACCAATGATACAGTTCTTGTTAAACGGTTGTACTGACCTTTCCGATGCCCCCCCTACCCTCCCCCTTGTTCTAATCGATATCATCGTCGTTGGGCGGCCTGGGCAAGATGAGGCAGCTAGATTTCACAAGGAAAAACATATTGGCTCTCATTTATCAAGTGAGTGAATGACCTAAGTAGATCTCGGAGTGGACGCCCGCCCACTTACTCGCCCTAAAAATCATTATTTATCAATTTAAACATGACTGTACAGGTATAGGATCAAACTGGAATCTACTCAGGAGATGTGCGCACCGATTCGTTGTGGTGCAGCAGTATAAAGAAATTAATCTCCATCAGTAGTTGCAAAACGTCTGCTATGTTGACAGAAACCTGCTAATTCTCTCCCGTTAAAATGTAGGTCTGGATTCGATCTACATATTTAGAGTTTGTTAAAAAAGTTAGCTTTTCAATGAAAATCAGCGTCACATCACTGTGCAAACGGCAGGGAGTGTATGTTTCCATTCAGACATGTAGACCGTAATGATGGCACAATAAACAGGACGGACATTATCTCATAGCCTCGGTAATTAGAAGTCCCTTACTCAGACCGCAGTGATTCATTCAGTCTTCAATTATGCTCTGGAAATACAAAGAGGGTGGGCCCCCGTTTGCAATCACACTATTAAGCAATAATAAAACATAATCAAATAAGAACAATAACAATTAGGCAAATATAAAAAAAACTTTATATAATACAAGCAAAACGTATTGAAAAGAAAAGTTAAAACGGTTACATAATGAAGCAGGGAGGTTTGAGATCACAGCCTTAAACTGCCCATAGGTTATTAAAGAATCAATTTCCAGCGTACATTGAAGATCTTTCCTGGAAATTGGGGCATTAAAATAAAAAGGCTGACTTTCCAAATTCAGACCGTGGTTCCGGGACATCAAGCATATGAGCGGGTTAGATAGGGTCCAACGTTACAATCCAACGCAATACAAGGTGGTAGCTTTCTAACAATGGCCGTATATATAAACATAAACAATGTTTTATTACGCCTCTCATCATAGACCAACCCCTCTTATCATAGAAGATACAGTCTGGCTATCACCAGTAATAAATCCAAGGGTGATAATGTCTGGTGATAATGTCTGGAAGGACCAGGCCACTCCACTGTGATCTTTGGCTAGTTAAGAAACAGCCCACATGGAGGTTCCACCTAATTCAATACAGCTGTGTTACATAATACAATAACCCCTATGCAATAGGGACCACAAGGACGTTAGTGTGAGATTGCAAAGACCTTGGAGACTGTTGGTGGCAGATGTAATGTTGAGGCTATATACCAGATGTTGACCTTGTATGTATGAGGTTTAGAGGCCTTGCCTAATTAAATACTGGAAGTCAATTTAAATATCTAAATGTCCCATTGATGACTCGACTCGAATGACCCATTAAAAGATGATCATCAAAAGATGCCTAGAATGACACGTGTGGCATATGAAATACGTGGCCGTTTTGTTTTCGTCTTCAGTCAATCGTGAAGAAAAAATGCAAAATGTAAAAATCAGTAATCTTCATACAAGATACAAGATACTTTAATGCCACACAACTATGGTTTGTGGTAATTGTTTTTTGCGGTACAGCATGTCAATTAAGCACTGGGCCATTAACATGACACATCAAACGGCCACCTCCAACCTCCCAATCCTCACAATAAATACATACAGGACAATCACATATAACAACTGGCAGTCAGTGGCAGTTAAATTCAGTTCATGTTCGGTTCAGTTTGGACGCTTGCCCTGCATCTTGAAGCGTGTGTGTGTTTAGTTAGAATTTACCTGTAGCGACCTGAGGGCATGCGCTGGAATATGTGGTGTGCTGGGCGGGAGGAGGGCTCGTTGACTATTTGACCAGAGCAGGTTAGTGTTGTCACGATACTGGAATTTCGAACTTCGATATGATACCTTAAGTATCGATATTCTATACCATTTTCGATACCACAGGGAAAAAGGTTCAATCTTAAAATGTTAAAAAAATTTAAACAACATAACATTTAAAAATAACTAAATGATATAATCTTAGAAATTAAGTAAACACTGTAATCTGAACTGTTTGTATTCCAACTTAACTGAATGCACGTGTGTGTGTGTGTGTGTGTGTGTGTGTGTGTGTGTGTGTGTGTGTGTGTGTGTGTGTGTGTGTGTGTGTGTGTGTGTGTGTGTGTGTGTGTGTGTGTGTGTGTGTGTGTGTGTGTGGACTACTGTACTATTACAGGTATTGAAATAAACAATGCAACTTCCATATACAAAAAGAAAAGTGAATAATTAAATTTCGATATTGCGGGAAATGAGTATTGAAACCGTTTTAAATATTCAGAATCGATATGTATCGAAAAATTGATATGTTTGACAACACTAGAGCAGGTGAGGTGTAGATGGAGTCCAGAGGTGTAGATGGAGTCCAGAGAGGGGAGGGAGCTAGGCTGGTAAAGCTATGCCTCCTAAAATGTGAATCGGAAATACAGAAATACCGGCTACATGCTTTCCGGTTTCCGGGCACCCCCTGATCTGTTTGTAGTCCTCAGCGAAACAAACAACAAGCAGGTCTGTCAGCCTGTCGAGGGAGGCGATAACGAGGTTGTTTCTGGGGGGAATACATTTTCATGAGCACCGTGTCGTGATTTCAGGGGGCGGGACTTCCTACCTGATTCCCACTTTCGGCCGTAGTGCTTTACCAGGCTTTATCTCTCGAGATAAAGCTGGGAACGAGGTTAGGAGGGAGCAGCCAGTTATTTTAGAGGCTGTCTTGGTGAGGCTTCAGAAAGATTATCAGCGTAACAAATGACCAGTGTTGTGTGTTGTGTTGGGATGTATCTGATTTAATGCAACGGGATTACAGCAATGTGATCATCACGTAATCAGACTATACATACGGTACTTTAGAAATAATAGAAATAGGTGATTACTTGTTTTATTGCCAATACATGTGTATAACAGTAAAATTGTCTTTGTTATATCTTTTTTTTCTTTTTTTCATCACTTTGTTGCTTTTTGAGATTTTGAAAGTTAAGTAGAAATTGTTAGCATTTTTGTTAGCAATGCTAGTGGAAGTCAATGGGGGTGGCACTGGTGCCAGTACTTTCTGGAATGAAAAAAACAGATTTGCTTCTTAAACAAAGTAAACTGTCTGTTGCAGAATTGCATTATGAGTCGTCGTTGATATCGTCACATAATTGTAATCATCGTTCGTTCATTCATTCATTCATTGTACAACTTGTACATTAATACATGTACATGACTTGAAGTGTTTGTATAGATGGGGCATCAATGGCTCAGAAGGTAGAGCTGTCATCTGGTAATCTGAATGGTTCCCGGTTTGCTTGCAGCTCCTCCGGGGCAGCGTGTTAAAGTGTCCTTGAGCAAGGAGCTTCACCCTGGGCCATGACTGCTGCCTATGAGCAGGTCGGCACCTTGCATGGTCGTCTCCACCGCCGGTGTGTGAATGTGTGATTGAATGTGTGAGTGAATGTGTGAGTGAATGTGTGTGTGAATGTGTGAGTGAATGTGTGTGTGAATGTGAGGAACACATTGTAAAGTGATTTGGATAAAAAAAAAGTGCTATATAAATGCACCATTTACCATTTATGTACAATCATACATTGAAATTGAGAAAGGGACAGAGAAAAACTGATAAACGTGCAAAAGGATGATTCACATTCATTTCAAATCAGAATAATAGTGCGGTATGTGCTTTTATTTAGTCGGTCATACTCAAGTTGAAAGGACGGTAGCCTTTGAATGACACCTAAGCTCTCAGTAAACTGCAGCAGAGTAAGGATAATGATTTACATATGAGGCACCAGAGGCCCCACGATACAATATTATCACCATACTAGAGTCACAGTATTGTACTATCACAATATTGCCAGATATTGCAATTTATTACCATTTTTCCACTGCAAATTATGTCCCCAACAGAAAACCCAACGGATCTGCCCAAAATGTTTTAATGCAATAATAATAATAATAATAATAATAATAATAATAATAATAATAATAATACTAATAATAATAATAATGATAATAATAATAATAATAATAATAATAATAATAATAATAATAATAATAATAATAATAATAATAATAATAATAATAATAATAATAATAATAACTTTATTTGTATAGCACCTTTCATACAGGGGATTGCAGTTCAAAGTGATTTACATCAGTAAGAAATAAGACATACAATCAGTGTAAAACAAGCAGCAAGAGCAAAGCATAACGTGGGACAAAAGAATGCAGATATATTCATCAAAATCAAATCAGAACTTCACGTTCCAATAGGCTTATTTAATTTATGTAATCTGTTACAAAACATGATAAAGGTCATAGTATGCACCCAGCAGATAGTGGGGCGTAGAACTAAAAGTAAAAATAAGTGAAATAATAGCAAGGGTAAAATGAGGACAAAGTGCAGACATATAAAATCACAGTGTTTCACATTAGGATCTAACATTCCAACAATCCACTGTGTTTATGGTTTGATTCAGTTTGAGTAGAATAGAAAATACATGAAATGAGCACATAAAGTGTAGACATATAAAATAACAGTTTTTTTTACAGTGCAATAAAATAGTTCTGGATTACTGTTTAACAGTTCAAAGTCGTCTTTACCTTCTGCTTGGTATCCACAGTTTAAAACCTGACAGTCTTCCCTCTTGTGTTATACCCACTTTGACCCTTTCAACCTCCCTCTCAGGGCAAACCTCCCTCTCAGGGTGCAGTTCCTTCTCTCAGGGTGCATCATCTATTTTATCTAATAAGATAACGCAGTCTTTATATACATATTACCGGTATACTGTTTTATTTATTTATTTGTTTTTTTATATTTTATTTTATATTTTAATATTACGTTGTCCGCATATAAACTAATATGATGTTGTGTGCCCTTAATTGCGACTGGTTCTATGGATTGGGATTGTCTTATATATTGTGCTAAAGGCTCTAATGATAAAGCGAATAGTCCGGGACTAAGAGGGCAACCCTGTCTGGAAGAGCGCGATACCGTAAAGATTTCGGAGGTGATTATACCTGTTGTAATCATGGCCGATGGGTCTTTGTATAATACTTTAATCATATCAATGAATCCTTTTCCTAACCCCATCCTTTCTAATACTGCCCATAGATAAGACCATTCCAACCTATCAAAGGCTTTCATCGCTTCCAGGGACAGCATCGCCTTATTTATTTGTATATATTTTTTTTATATAAGTATTGATACTTGCGATCAACTGAATATATTATCGGCATACAATCAACATACATTTCCCCTCCACCCCTAATATGAAGCGGGATGATGTTAATTTGAAGGTGCAGAGAGAGAGATAGTATCCCACACAGCACAGCGTAGCTTCAGTTGAATCCCTCATTCATACAGCACATTGACTTAGATTTCTCCGACCCCCCTCCTCCTCCGACCCACCCCGCCCGTTACATCACTGCTTTCAAGAGCGCTTCTGTGCTTTTCCCCATAGAAACAAGCCCCCCCCCACCTCCCCAACCGACCATTTCCTGAATGATATTGGAAGCGTCGAGTGCATCGGTATCATGGGTCAGTGCTTTTGATTTCACTGCTCCAGCAGAAAGACTCCGGTGCACACCATGGATTTCCATGTACAGTGTATCATAACTCTCCATTATACATAAAAAACAATGGAGCATTGCATTAAGGGGCACCCTATAGGTCAACCGTGTTATCCAACTACTTAGTGGATTGGTTGTGGGCGGGGGGTGGGGTTGGGCTGGGGGGGGGGGGGGGTGTCTACACGGAGGAAAAGAGACACTACTATGGGAGAGTTTATACTACAGCTGTTTCAGGATCTTTATAACAGTGCCACTAGTCCACTACCGTGTGAGAGTGCAAGGCTGCTCCAAGGCACACAATGAGGACGTCAAGACACACTGTAGCCTCTAATGGTCCACAGAGAAATACATATATGCTGGACTGGCAATATGCAGACGTTCAATAAGAGGAATGCTATAGAATCTCACTGTGAGACATGGGTGGGCCGACTCGTAAACCCGTGACCCTGAGGTCCAGTCTCGTCAGCGTAGTAGAGGAACTCCACTCGGTTACTTCTCTGTTCCCCGATGCATCGAGCCACCTGTTTCTCAGACACGCCAAAGTGCTCTTTTATGGATCATTTTCTTTTCTTTCAGTTTTACACCGTTTGTCTTGTTTGTTCACGCAGAAGCTAGCGTTGCCTTGGCCCAGTGGCGCTGGACTCAATCGAACCAGTCTCTCTGTGGCCACGGATGGGGAAACCTATTATCGCTGTTGCCTTTAGGGTTTCTATTTGATTTTTGACAATGTTGTTAGCCAATAAAGTGCTGTCGCCAGCGGCGTTCAGCTTTCGACCTGCAGCCCCCCAATCTCAACGACACGACTGCTATTTCCATGTACCTGAAAGCCTGGGTTGACAAGAATCTGACTACTTTTATTTTCCCTCCTGTAGTCGTAGAGAAATGTGCTGAGTCAGAGTCTAGTCACCGCGGGCCTTCAGATCACTACGTTCAGCTGGATTCTGGGACACGCACCGCACCTGAGCCCCATATCTCTCTCTCACACACACACACACACACACATACACACACACACACATACGCACACACATGCATACATACACACACTTACACACACACACACACACACACACACACACACACACACACACACACACACACACACACACACACACACACACACACACACACACACACACACACACAGTTACACACACATACATCATACATACACACACACACATACATAAACACACACACACACACACACACACACACACACACACACACACACACACACACACACACACACACACACACACACACACACACACACCTCCCACCCCTGTCCCCATTACTCCCCACCAAAATAGTGTATATAAATAGATTTCATGCTGACTCTCATCGCACAGAGAATTAATTCTGGTCAGGGGTTGATTCTCAGTGGCGGTTCAGTCCCGCTAATACAGCCACAGCTCTACCCTCGGATATTATATTGGCCTTTATTAGACAAGCACGCCCAGTCAAATTGCTTTCATTGTCAGGATTCTGATTAGATATTTATTTTCTATATTCTTTGATGGCAATAACCATATAAATATGTGGCGTGGGTTCTTTTCACTCTGCTACCAGGGGGGGGATGAGTATAGAGAGAGGATACACAGTTATTCAGAGATAAAAAAAAGATAATACTAATAAAATAGATAAGATATCGTGCTTTGTAAATTAACGTATAAATAATGAATGCGGATGCCTAATGTTCCTAATTGAATCGCATTTGCCTGCAGGACGGACTCACTGGCAGTCATTACCGTGACTTGGACTGTAACCTTACAAAACATCACTCACAGGGCGAAAACATTTAGTTTAGTATTGCAAATGTCCCACGGCAAATGTATATATATATATATATATGTATACTGTACGTACATACACGATTGTGTTGGGAAGTATTAGTTGGAGGGGTGGGGGGTTGTTTTCGTATAGATAAATAGCAAACCTCATTTGCAAAATGGAGGCCACAGCGGTGCGGTATTTGTTTGTTTCGTTTTCCAACCAAAATATGCCAGTCACAGTCTTTGTTGTGATCGCCGACGACACTCTTACCAGCCTTACACCACTGACTTGTGCATTCATCCATCCATCAGACTCTGAGTGTGTTCCAGGAGCCGGATGCTCTAACTGCCTGGGAGAGAGATGTCTAGAGTAAACGATAAGTAGCCAGGCTCCGAGGAACTCCATTATTTTGATTTCCATGCCGCCGTTTCAAAATGGATGGATGGAACCAGCGCTAATCCACTGCAATTTTAAGATATGGGGGGGGGGGGGGGGGGGGGGGGTAATGGGGACAGCATGAGATACCTTGTTGTAGACATATGTGCTGTGCAACGATGACAACACGACAAGGTGTTCCACATCCTTCACCACCGCCAGAGCCGGTTCTGGTTCCAGTGCACGTTCCCGTATGTTGTTATGCACTTTATCGTTAGCTTGCACTCTGGTTGGATGCCAAACTTATCTGTCCGCTGTACTGTACTTGTGCTGTACAGTGATACTACCTTTGGATCGAATCTAAGATTGTAGCACTAAACAAATCTAGTGGATTATAATGGAAATGCTACATCAAAGTGCTGAACCTACATGTGTGGGATATCAGGAGCTGGGTTTTAGGTTATAGTGTTTAGTTAATTTCCCTTCCGACCCGACTAGGTGGTAATGCTCTAGCCGGCACTGAGCCCGGCTGTCTCTCTCCCAAGTCGGGAGCCTTTTTCCATGGTGTTCCATTTCCAACCAGTGCATCGCGCAGTACGCCATCGCCCGACGTGTCGTACCGGTTCAACGGTGCTGCTGAACTGCGTTTTTTTTGTATCTTTTCTTTTTTCCTCTCCTCACCTTTTGTCCCTGTGTTCTGTCTAAATATAAACGTGTCTCTCCTTCTCTCATTCTCTATTTCCAGCCAGGAAGTATGACAGCGGTGAATATCTGAACATCAGCGGCATCACCAGGGACCAGGCGGGGGACTACGAGTGCAGCGCCCTGAACGACATTGCATCTCCCGACACCAAGACTGTGAAAGTCACAGTCAACTGTAAGTACATCTCTCTGTATTCCCTCCCGTCCAGTCCTTCCATCTCTTTATTCCGGGGCCTCTCTCGCGTTGGTTGATCCGCGCGACGGGCCGGTGTGAATCGGCGGGATACGATCATCAGCCGTATCGCTGAATACCCGCTCCTTTCCGTGCTCATCGGGGGTCGTGGGAGTTCTGGAGGAGGTAGAGAAAAGAACAGGAGTTAGTGAAGACGCTTAATATTTAACGAGAGAATTCCCTTTTTTGTCCTGTGCCACGGAGGTGATTAATTTGCGCCAAAGGAAAAGGTATGGCCGTGCTAAGGACTGTTCCATTATGCAGGCAATAAGTCTTTAAAAAAGAATGTGAGAAAGACGGTAATGAGGGGCATTAATGAATGATGCCAGGCTTGAGGAGGCCATGGTCAGGTGGACATTCATCTTAGTATGGATGAGGAAGAGAGGGCCGCTTGACAATTGCTGCATTCCCCTTCCAGTCCTCCCCTATCTTCCTCTCCTCTCCTCTGTCCTCATCTCTTTATATACTATCTTCCTCTTCTCTCCCCTTCCAGTCCTCTCATCACCTCTCCTCTCTTCATATCATCTCCTAGCTTCCTCTATTCCTCTATTCAGCTATTTTCCTCTCCTCCTATTTTCCTCTCTTCAGCTATTCTCCTCTCCTATATTCCTATATTCCTCTCTTCCTCTCTTCAGCTATTATCCTCTCCTATATTCCTATATTCCTCTCTTCCTCTTCAGCTATTCTCCTCTCCTCTATTCCTATATTCCTCTTGTCCTCTCTTCAGCTCGTATATCCTATATTCCTCTATCCAGCTCTTATCCTATCCTCTCTCCATATATTATTATCATCCTATCTTCATATCCTCTATTCAGCTATTATCCTCATCGTTTCCTATATTCCCCTATTCCTCTCATCCTCTCTTCAGCTAGTCTCCTCGCCTATCTTCCTCTGCTCTCCTTCACTGTTATTAACGTCTTTCTTTTGTCTCCGTTGGTGCCCTGTGCTGAATCACTCCACTGACCGAGCTCATCAGTCACATGGCTAGAAAGAGAGAGAGAGAGAGAGCGAGAGAGAGGAGAGGCCTTGTTACTTACAGTGCATCCACAATTGATTGATTGATTGAAAAGTTTATTAACAGATTGCAGAATGGGTACAGTACAGTACAGCTCAATACATACAATTGTTAAGGGGATGCAGACCAGAGAAAGACTTTCGTCTTGTTTACATCAGGGTCCCCCATTTTCAATTCATCATAACATATATGACATACATGACATACAGATAGACAGTACTGCTACATCTATACATTTATGACATATCAGATTTGCAAATACAGTACTGTTTGTGATACAAAAGTGTCCAGAAAAGGAGTGTATATACATTTGGCATAGAAACTGTACATTGGAGGAGGTTGGTTGGGTGGGGTGGGGTTGGGTGGGTTGGGTGAGGGCTGTACATTGGAGGTGGGGGGGGGGGGGGGGGTGGGAAGGGGACACACACACATTTTACACTGTACATTGGAATATTGACAAAGCCTTACTTGGTCATTTACTGTACAACTAGGTTAGGACATTTGTAGGGGCCAGTTTCGAATTGCAGTCTCACGTAGGTGTTTTTTGAGAGTGTTTTTGAAGGTGGGTAGTGATTCACATTCCTTTACAGCTTTAGGCAGGGCGTTCCACATTGATGTGGCATAATTGCGAAACGTGTTTAGTCCCTTGTTTGATCCGAATCTGGGTTTTACATGATTTGTGGAGCTCCCTCTGGTGTTGTGATCGTGGTATTCACTGACCTTTGGGAAGTATTTTGACATGTACATGGGTACCTTGGTCGCGTAGTGTATCTTGTAGACCAGGCCCATTGCAAGTTGCTGTACTCTGTTGTCTACTCTAAGCCATCCTAGGTTGTCAAAGTGGGCAGGGGTGAGGTGGGTTCTAGGAGTCAGGTCAAGTAGTAGTCTGACTAGCTTGTTTTGAGATGTTTGTAATTTGTTTTTTAGTGCCTTTGAGGTGCTTTGGTACCATGAGGTGCAAGCATAGTCGTAGTACCCTTGAATGAGTGCTCCTGCTAGAGTCTTCAGGGTATTCTTGTTTACCAGAGAGGAGATCCGGTACAAGAATCGCGTTCGTTGGTTGACTTTTTTTATTACATTGGATGCCATTTTGTCACAGGAAAGATTAGCCTCTAGGATGGAACCCAGGTAGGTAATTTCATCTTTCCTTGTGATAATATTGTCACCCACTGTAACCGAGAAGCCGTCGGTCTTGCTGAGTTTGTTATTTGAACCGAAGAGAATGGACTCTGTTTTGCCCATGTGTAATGATAGTTTGTTGTCGGCGAGCCATATGCAGATTTTGCCTAGTTCCGAGCTGAGGGCTTTTTCAACCTGTAACTTGTTCTTGTCAGAGACCAGCAGGGCTGAGTCGTCCGCAAACAGGAACAAGTTGCAGTCACAAGCTGACGACATGTCATTTGCATAAATTAGGAATAGTAGCGGTCCTAGTATGCTTCCTTGTGGAACACCACAGCTCACTGTGAGGGGGGGGGATAGTGTACCGTTTACTTCCACCATCTGTTCCCTCCCCTCCAGGTAGGATTGTATCCAGCTCACTGATAAACTATCAAAACCAATTGCTTTTAGCTTGTCAATCAGAATGGTGTGATTGACAGTGTCGAAGGCCTTTTGTAGGTCCAGCATGACCATGCCGCAGTATTTGCCCGCGTCCACCTCTTGTTTGATGTGGTCGTTCAAGTAGAGAAGGCATGTGTCAGTGGAGTGGGATGTTCTGAAGCCAGATTGGAATTCGTAGATTAGATTTTTTTCCGCGAGGTACTTTTCGATCTGTTCGTATACTATTTTTTCCATGACTTTCGAGATGGATGTAAGGATAGAAACAGGGCGGTAGTTACCCGGGTCTAATTTGCTGCCCTTTTTGTGCAGGGGTGTTACTCTCGCAATTTTGAAGTCCTTGGGGACGTGTCCCTGTTTTATGGAGAGGTTTATTATGTGTGTGATGACTGGGGTGATGGCTGCTGCTGAGTCTCTGAGGAATTTGGAGGGGATGTTGTCATGGCCAGTGGCCTTGTTTGGTTGGAGGGCGCTCAGTTTTTTGAGTACCTCATCTGTAGTTACTATTTCCAGTTTGAAGTCGTCTTTGTGGACGCCTAGGTTCTTGTAGTATGCTACTATGTGTTCTACCCCATACTGCCCTGAGTGGGAGGGTAGTTTGTTTACCAGTGTTGTGGCTATGTTTGTGAAAAAAGTGTTTAAGTAATTGGCTACATCCAGCTTGTCTGTGATGAGCGTGTTGTCCGTCTTTATGTTTATGTTTGAGAACCTGGTTTTGAGTTTTTTACTGCAGCCTAGTTGATTGTTGAGTAATTTCCAAAGTTCACGTGGTTTATTTTTGTTTTCCTCGGTTTTGTCATTGATGAAATTTTTTTTAGCAGTTTTGATCATGGAGTTTACGTCATTTCTTAGTCTGTTTCTTTCTAGTTTGAGTTCAGTCACGTGGTCTTGGAGTTCACTGCTCGTGCTTTTGGTAAGCTTTGACTGACTTTTACGAAACTCAGAGCATTTTTTGTCTCTGGCTTTCATAGCGGTCAGTATTTCAGTGTGCATCCATGGCTCAGCGCGATTTTTTACCCTGGTGGTTCTTAGGGGGGCCATGTTGTTTAGTATTGATGAAAATTTGGTTTTGAAGCCAAGCCAAGTTTCTTCAACCAGTGTACCATTGAGTTCATCTGACCAGTCCAGACTCTCCAGTTCAAGGTTAAAGGCCTCGCTAGAGTAGGTTTTGAGGTCTCTAGATGTGACTGTTTTGTGACAGCCAGCCTTTAGTTTTAGCTTTTTGCGGGTACAGAATATCATATAATGATCACTTAACCCGCATGCTATAACCCCTTTATTGGATATCTTGGACTTGTCAGAGGTCAGTATGAGGTCAATGGTAGTCTGAGTTGATTCACATATCCTTGTGGGTTGGGTGATGTAATCACATCTTCTCATTTTCAACAAAACGCCTTGTTTTTCTGGGGTATCTTCACAAAGTCACAGGTAATTTTAGTTTACCTGCATTTTTTTGTCAAACAATACTGTAGGTGGTGTCACTTATCCATGTATAGACTGATTCTGTGTTAATTCATTATATCTTGCAGCCATTTGTTTCTGGGTGATGCCTGGCTCTCAGAATCTGGGCTTGAGTGGAATTGTTACAGTCCAATTATTTAAAGCACTTCAGAGGAATCATTTAGAATGATGAAAAACATAAACATAAAGACATAAACATGTCTTCGCAACCAGAAATGTCTTGCTTTTACAAAGCAATAGATATCTTCAGTGTGATTGATATGGCAAGTCGCCATTGGAAGACACGTTTCCTGTGGAACTGAATTTCCGAAACTAGCCTAGATAACAGCGGAGAATAGTTAGTTGGTTAAGAGTTACTTTTGCCGCCGGACGATTTTCTATTTGAGCAGCACTACTTTGGGTGGTTGGGGCTTACATTTGGTCACGCACACAGGGAGTGTTTGTCAGCCGCGCCGGGCCATTGCACAGTGTTATCTGGACTTGACAAAACTGCAAAGCTGTTCCTCACTGCATCGACAATTCAGTCATGCCTCTTGATTGTGATGTGTATCCCAGAGGGAAATCATTTGCTGTGCTGTATCTCCGTGTGTAGTGTACACTTTCACACCATGTGCTGTTAACGCTTAAAATAAAAGGATATTTAAATGATACCAGTTGAGGTGGAGTAGTTTATATATGTATTCCTATATCTATTTGTACAATATTATTGGGGGTAATCCCAAATAATATCACACCCACAGGAATGCTGTAATGTTCTCAGCAGCGATCTGCTGGGAATAGCATGAGCCGAGCATTCACACACACACACACGTTTCTTCTTCCTTGGTGTTACATAACGCTTGCCACGCCGCTTTGTGAAACGAGATAATCCCAGATGAGATGTGTTTTCACTGAGGCCACGCCTCGCCTATACTCCCGTTTCCTCCTGACAAGCATGTATTCCAAATACATCCACAATAATAAGTTGAGGCAGGGTGAACGAAGGCGCTCTACACTACGTGTAAATCCCGAAGCTCTCCTTGGTCGTAAATATTTGACTACTCCCGATGTCCCGCTTTGAGCTATGGCTGACACATAGCCCCCCGGAGTGGGAATTACGCAGGCTCAGAATACCTCACACATGAAGGGTCCTGTCTACTAGGCTCGGCTGCTTATCATTCTAACCGGCAAACAACTACCGTGTGAGACCTGCTTGGAGAGATGTAAACGCTGATGCTAGTCAAGGTTGTATGTCGTATGGCATTTTGCAAGGATATTCAGGTATTCTGAGTAAATATCTTCTTGTGTGTCATGTATTTCCTCTCTTCCGGGTACAGGTCCTGTCTGTCTGTCTGTCTGTCTGTCTGTCTGTCTGTCTGTCTGTCTGTCTGTATGTCTGTCTGTCTGTCTGTCTGTCTGTCTGTCTGTCTGTCTGTCTGTCTGTCTGTCTGTCTGTCTGTATGTCTGTCTGTCTGTCTGTCTGTCTGTCTGTCTGTCTGTCTGTCTGTCTGTATGTATGTCTGTCTGTCTGTCTGTCTGTCTGTCTGTATGTCTGTCTGTGTGTCTGTCTGTCTGTCTGTATGTCTGTATGTATGTCTGTCTGTCTGTCTGTCTGTCTGTCTGTCTGTCTGTCTGTATGTCTGTCTGTATGTCTGTCTGTCTGTCTGTCTGTATGTCTGTCTGTATGTCTGTCTGTCTGTCTGTCTGTCTGTCTGTCTGTCTGTCTGTCTCTGCACATCTATCGTACACGGCTGCCAGTCTACCAGTGTGCCTAGGCGTACTTCTGTGTGAAGACTGTGCGGGGGGGCATTTTCTACATGTTGGATTGTGACAAATGAGCTCATTTACAAAGATAAGAGGGCAGGATGAATGGATCGGGGTTGTCCATCGGAGCGGCTGATACGGCCACGGCAGCACAGCAGGCAGGAGGGGCCGGGCCAGCTGGTGGCCACTCCTCACTGCCTCTCCACCACCCTCTGTTGAGAGGGAAGAGAGATGGGCCCGGGCCTCGTCCCGATCCGTCACGCAGGCTCCTCTCTCACACACACACACACACACACACACACACACACACACACACACACACACACACACACACACACACACACACACACACACACACACACACACACACACACACACACACACACACACACACACACACACACACTGGTGTGTATCCATGGTGTGCGGCGGCCGAGGCCACGGGGGAACGACGTGTCGGGTTTGGAACGAGGCCTAGCGGCGTCTCTCGTCGCCTGCACCTTCCAGGACGGAGCTGCACCGTTACACCGTATTGCATCTAATCTATTTATTACAAAACATTTGCACTACATCCATACCTCCGTTTATTTTTCATTTGTTTTTCATTGTTTGCATTTTGTACTTAATTTGTACTTTAGGTTGTACTTTAGTTTGTATATTTGTATAGTGTTTGGACTTTATTCTTTGACAATTTTTTTTTACTGTATGAAGCACATTCTCAGGGGGCTCATACAGAACCAAGCATTTCACTGTAATGTACATGTACTTTATACGTGACAAATAAAGCAAAACTTGATCTTGAGAATCAGAGGGGATGATGACGTGCAAAAAAGAGCAGAAGAGTCCAAAGAACACATCTCTGCCAATAATATACATCCATCTGTCGAACAAAAGGTTGCTCTCGTTTGCTCATGCTCTGGATGCACGGCTGAAAGAAAATGATCGGCAGCCGCTCCCCAAGTGTTCTCCATGGAGTTCGGGAAGGTATCAATTAGCGGGTGTGAGCCAGACAGCCTCAAATGTGTCGTTAAATAAGATTCTTGGAGGAATTGATTTCCTGAAAACCCTGCCAGGTCACAATATTTTGACAGAGAATGGACTCATATCGGTAGTAGTAATATGAGCAGTCTAATTGTCATGCCACTTTCTAAATGTCAGTAGAATTCGCTGGCTATTATAAGTCTCTTTTACTCTTGGTCCAATTGACAATGGGATGTGTCTAGCTGACTGTCATAGACATCGATCCCACCATAGTACTGTGGGGAAAATCTTCCCCTCATACTGTAATAGCAGTTAATTGCTGAAATTATGTCACAATTTGTCACAAAAAATTTCATCAATGACAAAACCGAGGAAAACAAAAATAAACCACGTGAACTTTGGAAATTACTCAACAATCAACTAGGCTGCAGTAAAAAACTCAAAACCAGGTTCTCAAACATAAACATAAAGACGGACAACACGCTCATCACAGACAAGCTGGATGTAGCCAATTACTTAAACACTTTCTTCACAAACATAGCCACAACACTGGTAAACAAACTACCCTCCCACTCAGGGCAGTATGGGGTAGAACACATAGTAGCATACTACATGAACCTAGGCGTCCACAAAGACGACTTCAAACTGGAAATAGTAACTACAGATGAGGTACTCAAAAAACTGAGCGCCCTCCAACCAAACAAGGCCACTGGCCATGACAACATCCCCTCCAAATTCCTCAGAGACTCAGCAGCAGCCATCACCCCAGTCATCACACACATAATAAACCTCTCCATAAAACAGGGACACGTCCCCAAGGACTTCAAAATTGCGAGAGTAACACCCCTGCACAAAAAGGGCAGCAAATTAGACCCGGGTAACTACCGCCCTGTTTCTATCCTTACATCCATCTCGAAAGTCATGGAAAAAATAGTATACGAACAGATCGAAAAATACCTCGCGGAAAAAAATCTAATCTACGAATTCCAATCTGGCTTCAGAACATCCCACTCCACTGACACATGCCTTCTCTACTTGAACGACCACATCAAACAAGAGGTGGACGCGGGCAAATACTGCGGCATGGTCATGCTGGACCTACAAAAGGCCTTCGACACTGTCAATCACACCATTCTGATTGACAAGCTAAAAGCAATTGGTTCAAGTTTATCAGTGAGCTGGATACAATCCTACCTGGAGGGGAGGGAACAGATGGTGGAAGTAAACGGTACCCTATCCCCCCCCCTCACAGTGAGCTGTGGTGTTCCACAAGGAAGCATACTAGGACCGCTACTATTCCTAATTTATGCAAATGACATGTCGTCAGCTTGTGACTGCAACTTGTTCCTGTTTGCGGACGACTCAGCCCTGCTGGTCTCTGACAAGAACAAGTTACAGGTTGAAAAAGCCCTCAGCTCGGAACTAGGCAAAATCTGCATATGGCTCGCCGACAACAAACTATCATTACACATGGGCAAAACAGAGTCCATTCTCTTCGGTTCAAATAACAAACTCAGCAAGACTGACGACTTCTCGGTTACAGTGGGTGACAATATTGTCACAAGGAAAGATGAAATTACCTACCTGGGTTCCATCCTAGAGGCTAATCTTTCCTGTGACAAAATGGCATCCAATGTAATAAAAAAAGTCAACCAACGAACGCGATTCTTGTACCGGATCTCCTCTCTGGTAAACAAGAATACCCTGAAGACTCTAGCAGGAGCACTCATTCAAGGGTACTACGACTATGCTTGCACCTCATGGTACCAAAGCACCTCAAAGGCACTAAAAAACAAATTACAAACATCTCAAAACAAGCTAGTCAGACTACTACTTGACCTGACTCCTAGAACCCACCTCACCCCTGCCCACTTTGACAACCTAGGATGGCTTAGAGTAGACGACAGAGTACAGCAACTTGCAATGGGCCTGGTCTACAAGATACACTACGCGACCAAGGTACCCATGTACATGTCAAAATACTTCCCAAAGGTCAGTGAATACCACGATCACAACACCAGAGGGAGCTCCACAAATCATGTAAAACCCAGATTCGGCTCAAACAAGGGACTAAACACGTTTCGCAATTATGCCACATCAATGTGGAACGCCCTGCCTAAAGCTGTAAAGGAATGTGAATCACTACCCACCTTCAAAAACACTCTCAAAAAACACCTACGTGAGACTGCAATTCGAAACTGGCCCCTACAAATGTCCTAACCTAGTTGTACAGTAAATGACCAAGTAAGGCTTTGTCAACATTCCAATGTACAGTGTAAAATGTGTGTGTGTCCCCTACCCAACCCCCCCCCCCCCCCCCCCCCCCCACCTCCAATGTACAGCCCTCACCCAACCCACCCAACCCCACCCCACCAACCTCCTCCAATGTACAGTTTCTACGCCAAATGTATATACACTCCTTTTCTGGACACTTTTGTATCACAAACAGTACTGTATTTGCAAATCTGATATGTCATAAATGTATAGATGTAGCAGTACTGTCTATCTGTATGTCATGTATGTCATATATGTTATGATGAATTGAAAATGGGGGACCCTGGTGGAAACAAGACGAAAGTCTTTCTCTGGTCTGCATCCCCTTAACAATTGTATGTATTGAGATGTACTGTACTGTACCCATTCTGCAATCTGTTAATAAACTTTTCAATCAATCAATCAAACAGGAACCACTCTGTGCTATTCCGCTTTCATCAGTCTAATAAGTCAATGTAAGAGTGAAGGGCGCTGACATTTCAATGGAAGAGTGCTGCCCTACATAAGTCAAAATTGGTTAAAATTGAGTTATGACTGAAATTGGAACTTTGGATATCTGTTTTACATTTCCTGGTTCAATCTTGTTCTGTTCTGGAGATAATAGGGTGTAAAACTTGCAGTAACTACACAATTCTAGTATAGATACTGTACAGGTTTCCTGGAGCTTCGGGACTAGCAGTAGTAGTAATAGTAGTAGAACACTAATAGTAGTAGTACAAGTAGTAGTGGTAGTAGTAATAGTAGTAGACAACTACTAGTAGTAGTAGTAATAGTAGTAGTCAAGTGAAAGTCAAAGTCACCTTTATTGTAAATGTTATATTGCTCAAGACATACAGACAGTTTAAATTATGTTTCCCTCATTTCCATGGTGTATATAAAAAATATATAGACTTAGACAATATAAACAATAAAAGTAAAAATGTAAATAGTAGATCATTTAGCTTCCTGACAGCATGATGTAGTAGCAGTGGTAGTAGACTAGTAGTAGTAGTAGTAGTAGTAGTAGTAGTAGTAGTAGTAGTAGTAGTAGTAGTAGTAGTAGTAGTAGTAGTAGTAGTAGTAGTAGACTATTAGTAGTAGTAGACTAGTAGAAGTAGTAGTAGTATTAGTAGTAGTAGTAGTAGTAGTAGTAGTAGTAGTAGTAGTAGTAGTAATAGTAGTATTAATAGTAGTAGTAGTAGTAGTAGTAGTAGTAGTAGTAGTAGTAGTAGTAGTAGTAGTAGTAGTATAGTAGTATACTAGTGGTAGTAGTGGTAGTAGTAGTAGTAGTAGTAGTAGTAGTAGTAGTAGTAGTAGTAGTAGTAGTAGTAGTAGTAGTAGTAGTAGTAGTAGTAGTAGTATACTGGTGGTAGTAGTGGTGGTAGTAGTAGTAGTAGTAGTAGTAGTAGTAGTAGTAGTAGTAGTAGTAGTAGTAGTAGTAGTAGTAATAGTAGTAATAGTAGTAGTAGTAGTAGTAGTAGTAGTAGTAGTAGTAGTAGTAGTAGTAGTAGTAGTAGTAGTAGTAGTAGTAGTAGTAGTAGTAGTAATAGTAGTAGACCAGGCCAATGCAGTTGCAGTAGTTACAGTAATAATAGTTTGGCTATCCTTTAAATGTGAATGCTAGCTAGCTAGCTTGCGAGATAGGAGTTATATTAGCGGCAGTTGACGGAAACAGATTGCTCTCTACCTTGACACATCTTTCCTTAATCAACCATTTACAGGTCCTTGCAAAAACATCATTCTATTGAAAAGGCATTCAAATTGTAGTTACTGCACTTTGCTGTACCTATAATACAAATGCAGAGTTCAGTATCTGTATTTTGGGGTCATAGGTCAAATCATTGGTCATGGTTATTAGCCATACAAATGACTACCTACTTAATAAGTGCATTACAGTGTTAGCATAGTTACTGTGGTTAGCCTGTGTAGGGCAGAACAGTAATTAAGCACATGCCAAAATAATCTTCTTCCCCTTTCAAAATAATTACAGCTTTTTAGGTAAGAGCCTAGTTGACCTCTAGACTAATTGAAGATTAGGGCCTCTGATTAAAATAAGCAAACCAAAGGAATGAAAACAAAACGAAGCCCTGGCATGTTCCGAGCTTTAATAGCAAGTATCGCCTGGCACTTTGGTTTCACATGACATGGCGAGTCAAAGACTGACGTTTCTGAAGTGCTTCCATTGTGCCAGGGGCCACCGACTGAACCCCGGATTTGCTGCTCAAAAAGACAACCTTGATCGCGGGACGCGTGACTAATTAATATCATCGTGCTGTGTTCGACTGCTGTGCCTCTCGCGGCGAACGAACAGTGACCCGAGAAGCTTTCATCAAGCGGACCTGGAATCAGCGGCGGTCGTCCAGAAGGTCAGGGACGAACCGGGCCCGGCTGAGAAGCCCCCTCGCACGGGGAGAAGGACATTCCGGCTGATGATTGGACCTGATGAAATATGATCTGTGACCCACTTTTCAAATTTACATATTCATCTTCTGCCGCAGGTGTGTGCTGTTTATTGGTTGGCAAGAAAAAACTCAGCACACAGTTTTATTCAAAGGCATAAATATCCCATCTAGCCGCCCGAGATGAATAAGCAGGAAAAACACATCCCGCCTGAGATAAAAAGCCACCCTTTGATGAATTAATGAAGTATCTTATTGTTGTAGCATGAAGTGGGCTAGGAAGCAGCTACAGGAGAAGGTAGAAAAACAAAAGTGGCTTATTTTTATGAGCACCTCCGCAGCCCCAGTATCAAAGAGCTGTTTGACCTTCTGTTAGCGGGTTAGTGAGGTATCTTGCCTGTGTGGTCGATTATGATGTATCAATTATGTCATAGACGGATCTTCTGATCAAAATAGGTTTAATCGTAAAAACGATGAATATAAAGTACATGTAGGTTAAATGAGCTTTGGCTGAGAGGAGTGCTCTCATCGTGACCAGTCAGGAGACACTGAGGACGAGAAGGAGACAATGAGCTTAAGTAGAGAGAGGGGTCTCTCACCTACTGTAGGTGTGAACTAAGCTATTGTTTGCGGCAACCAAACGGGATTCTTCCACACCTGCTAGGGTCTACTTTCACTCCTCAAACAAACCCACATCGGGATGTATTGATGTCCAGATGGCGTGTGATGTGCATCGGTGAATCTCCCACCGTTCCAGTCACACACAAACTTTGTTGTCACACAAACGTTTCCACCGCGTAGGCCACACGGCGAGACCGTCTTTGTTTTAGTTTTTTGTGTTTTTTCAGCTCTTCGGTTGTCATCCACAGTTTCAGGTGCTTCCGCCGAAACGGTGTTGAAACCGACAGCAGATGTTCTGTTTGTCGCACCTCCCTATGTGGCAACGCTCACGGAAAAACTCCACATGACAATTCAGAGAGAGAGAGAGAGAGAGAGAGAGAGAGAGAGAGAGAGAGAGAGAGAGAGAGAGAGAGAGAGAGAGAGAGAGAGAGAGAGAGAGAGAGAGAGAGAGAGAGAGAGAGAGAGAGAGAGAGAGAGATATGTTGGCAGGATGATGCCGTGCATGAAGGAGCTCCAGCTTCCTTCTGGCTCTCGGGTTTTTATTTTTGTCAGGTTGACGTCAAATATTGTTATCTGGAAACCGTGGAACTGTGGAATTTGTAATCAACCCAAAAATTCCTGGGAAGAGTACCAGCGAAACAATCCACACTAGTTAATGCTTTTCTTTCAGATCTACATGTGGTACAGTTGGCTTTCGTCTCTGAAATCATCACATCTGGTGCTTTAATTAGGACACAATCTAGTACACAAGCTTTTTGACACTCTCTTTGTTTTTAGTGACTGGCTGGTCCGTAAGGTCCCCAGAGTTTGCTCAGAACAGGGTAAATCTACATTTAGCTCAGAACAGGGTAAATACATTTAGCTATGATGCCCCTCTAGCTCATGGAATTAACTCCAACAGTCCTTCCACAAACGGCTTCTCTGTTACAGTGGGTGACAATATTGTCACAAGGAAAGATGAAATTACATACCTGGGGACCAATGTAATCAACCAATGTAATCAACCAACGAACAAGATTATTTTACCGGATCTCCTCGCTGGTAAACAAGAATACCCTGAAGACTCTGGCAGGAGCACTCATTCAAGAGTACTACGACTATGCTTGCACCTCATGGTACCAAAGCACCTCAAAGGCACTAAAAACAAAATTACAAACATCTCAAAACAAACTGGTCAGACTACTGCTTGACCTAACTCCTAAAACCCACCTCACCCCTGCCCATTTTGACAACCTAGGCTGGCTTAGAGTAGACGACAGAGTACAGCAACTTGCAATGGGCCTGGTCTACAAGATAGGTACCAATGTACATGTCGAGGTACTTCCCAAATGTCAGTGAACACCACGACCACAACACGAGAGGGAGCTCCACAAATCGCGTGCAACCCAGATTCGGCTCAAACAAGGGACTAAACACGTTTCACATTTACGCCACAATAATGTGGAACGCCCTACCCACAGCTGTAATTTTTTTTAAATCCCTACGCACCTTCAAAACCACTCTCAAAGAGCACCTATGGGAGGCTGCAATTCGAAACGGGCCCATGTAAATTTCCGAACACCACGCCCACCCACCCACCCCCTCCTAATGTACAGTTTCCTCCCCCTCGTATGTATATATGTTCTGTTAGGATCTCTGTTTAACAGTACTGTATATTTGCATATATTGTATGTCACAAATGTAACAGTACTGTATATATCTGTATGTCATGTATATCGTAAATGTCATGATATATATCTGTATATCTGTATGCTGTGTATGTCATAAATGTCATTATGAATTGAAAATGGGGGACCCTGATGTAAACAAGACGAAAGTCTTTCTCTGGTCTGCATCCCCTTAACAATTGTGTGTATTGAGCCGTACTGTATTGTACCCATTCTGCAATCTGTTAAATAAAGTGTCCAATCAATCAATCAATCAATCAATCAATCAATCAATCAATCAATCAATAAATCCTTAACTCTCAGAGGTTGCAGCTATTTTGTGATATTTTAGGTTTGCCTGGTCAACTTTTATGAACCTGCTTGTAAAATCCCAACCCTGTATTGTACAATGAAGTGATGTACATCTTTCTTTTCAGAACAACCTGGGCTATCAGAATATATGTGATCAGTTTAGTCAGATCAAGGTATACATGTGTTATCCCACTACAGTATATATAAATATAATATATATATATATATAAAGCTTGAGATTATCCCCTCTGTTGCAGAGTTTAAAACCTTGATCTCCAACCTTTGTCAATCAAGTTGTACATGTTTTAATTGATTTGGTATCCTTACTTTTTGTCTCACCTTGTCGTCTTATTGTTAATGATTGTATATGCTGTGTGATTTTATATGCCGTATGCTTATTTCTGTATGTACTCTCGACGAGGGAAACCTCAGTTGCCTTTCGAGTTTAAATTTTTTTTTTTTTTTATCCACTTTTTCTACTCCTGTTTTTCTCTGATTTTCTCCCATCCCAATTTAGTCGTTATGCCAATTCCCCCATCCCCTTACTGGTTGTTGCTTGCATGTGCCCCCCACTGGTCGGTATATGGAGCCCTGAAGTCTATCAGATGCTTCCTCCGTCACATAGGAGACAGCCAGCAACCTCTTTTCACCTGCCAGCGCGGACTCTCATTGGTGAAGTGTAACGCGTGGGAGGTCACTCTACCTTCATCGTATCCCTTCTTTGCTGTGCAGGCGCCCTGACCGACCTGTAGGAGTCGCTGTTTACAACGACCAGAATACCACCCTACCGGCTTCCCTCCCGCTGACTCTGCCAATTGAGCCAGTATGACGGCCGGCCAAGCCGGAGGCAACGCTGACAGCCGGATTTGATACCGGTGTCTCTTGCGTTGGTGACGAGCGCTTAGACCGTTGCGCCACCCAGTCGCTGAGTTTAAATAAAGGTTTGAAATTAAATGTACGGTTCTGTTTTGGAATGCAGTGTAATCCCGATCCCGTACCTGGCCTGGTTTCCAGGGTACAGGTGTGAGCCGCGTTTACCCCACAACCCCCCCCCTATCCATCCTTCCGCCGCTGATTGTTTTCTTTTCACGGGGGGGGGGGGATTTCACTTTGCGACGCTCTGTGCCAAGTGAAGCCATGCCGCTGCCAGCCACTCGCAACACCCGCTTCTTCCCCGGGCGGTAGCACTCCCCTACCACCCCAGTGCGGCCACGCATTCCACTCGCTATCTCCGGCACGACCCAAAAAAGAAGAGAAGCGCCTCACCTTGCATTCCCGCGTACAGTAATTGGCCGACAAGACTGTAATCGTTTTAAATTAATTACGAGCCGTGCACATTATAACTGCTATGAGCAATTATAGCCACGGTATTGATAGACTTCTGAGCCTAATTAAAATGCAGGGGGCTTAATGTGAACTCTTCAAACGCTTGACATTGCCCTGTCATTCTGTTTGCCCCGACCCTGTGTATCTCCCTCTTTCTAAAGAGCCAGTCTTCTCGGCTTGTTTGTATTCCGGCCCTGGCCAGGCAGATATACCCACAGTGTGGCCCTTTCTGACTCTCTAGACAGAGCTGTTTGGGAGAGTCGTGACCATCTCTCGTAAATAATAGGCTTAACCTGTTTACCCGTGGTCAAGAGAGACACACCGTGCATATTAATGACTATACATACCATTATAACATCAAGTAAAAGACACAGAATTATATACCGTAGGTCGTCGAATATATATATATACTTCAGTTAGTAGGGGGGAAGTGTGTGTGTGTGTGTGTGTGTGTGTGGGGGGGGGGGGGGGGGGGTGCATGTGTTTTGTGTATTTACATACGTGTGTGCTTGTGGTCCATACTGTATGCGTTCTCCAGATATCAGACCCACCCCCCTAATGTGCCAGCAGATGTAGGTAGGGTGGTACTACAGTGCATACTGTACCCTACACCTATCAGCCCATGCTGTTCAGAATGGCTAAAGATGCATTTAGTCCAGTATCGATGTGTGTCGGCACTAATGTGCCAAAGATTCCATCCATCCGCTGAAACACAGTGATGTATAATTCAAACGGGATGGCTTCCCAAAATGTAGTCATGATCCCAGGCTAAACAGAGTACAGCCCATCACTCCCAGGCTGTTGCTGGATGTAAATGTGTGTTCTCTCTCCAGTGTCTCTCCAGAGCAGATCACTATTTCGATTCCTGTCTGCGCACAGAAATTATTTGAATTCTAAAGCTGGTCCTGATTAAAATGTCTTGGCTCTAGTTGCTGTTGCCACAGAGTACACGGTCTTCAGAATGCTGTGGTTTACAGGATACAGGCTGGTCTGCGGTTGCTGTTGGCCCCGGTCAGAATAACCCGCTGGTGGGATGCGTTCATATCAATACTGGTAGCAGATACTGGGCTGATGCCAGGCTTAAACAAGGTATTAGGGAACGTTGCCAACGCTAGAATCCCCATAAAGGGAGCCACGTGTAACATCGTCGAAAATCACAGCCCCTGGGTACTCAGCGTTTCTGACACAGAAGCATGTTTACATCCTGCTCTGTTAACCCTTCCAGTACCACACTACAGGAGGCTAACCTTTCATTACCACACTACAGACGGTTAACCCTTCCACTGCCACACTACAGAAGGTTCTATTTCATTATGGCTGCCGCTCAGGGGTGTAAAGTACTTGAGTAATTGTACTTCGTTACAATACTTAAGTACTGTTTTGGGGGATTTGTACTTTACTCGAGTATTATTAGGTTTGTATACTTTGTACTTTTACTCCATTACATTTCAGAGAAAAAATACATACTTTTTACTCCTTACATTTAAAATGCAGACCTACAAAGTACAAAGTACAAATCTCACAGGTCCAACCATTTAATTAGTATATTTTAATTGTTTATCTGGCCGAACTAACGTTAACGTTATTAATCCTGCGACCGCAGGTAAACAGCCAATCAAATCCCCATCAATGGAAAATTAACCCGCCCATACCCATGCTGATTGGTCCTTGTGCAACACTAGAAAGCAGGGATATTTGATTAAACACCTGCTATCAGAAGAATAGACAGTCAGATCCGCATTATGCTGTGGTTAATATTGTGATATTATTCAGGGTACTCCAGTATTCTGTCTTCTGTCTGTCTTCAGCATTGTCTATCGCAGAACACATTCTATTGTGGGCAGAGTGTATGCTTGGTTTCATTCCAGCCTTGCCTAAACACCAGCTGATGATTTCACTAATTGGCTCACCTCTTCAACTAACTCACCTGGTGCAATGTATAGTTAAAATGAAAACTTGGCCCACGATGGAATGAATTTGAGACCCCTGGTCTATCCCTTTCAAAAAAAAATGTACTTTTACTTTTTAGTACTTAAGTACATTTAAAAGTAGGACTTTTTGACTTTTACTCAAGTGTGTTTTTAGCCAGATACTTTGACTTTTACTTGAGTCAGATTTTGAGACGGTACCCATACTTTCACTTAAGTATAATTTCTGGGTACTTTTTACACCCCTGTGCCGCTCAGCATCATTCTGCACGCACTTCACTTCGTGCACAAGCACTGAATAAAAAATTCCACAATGTACCTTTACATCCCAACATTCGTCTGGCCACACCCATGTCCGCTTACCTTCATAAGCAGGTGTGTGGTCACCTACTCGCCTCCGTCTTCACTTTCACCACAAGGAAGTGCCTTCAGTAGATCCCACACTTGACGAGGTTGTTAGTAGAAGAAAGTTGGAAAACAAAAGAACGGGAAGATACGTTGTCATCATATCTTTATTTTCTCTCTCACTATTTTCGAGAAAATACGGCGAAATTGTCTTCGTCACTGGAGTGTCTGGAAGATGATGATCATTCTGTCCTCCACCGGCTTTTTCGTATTAGGGGCTCGCGCCGCTGATGTACTCCCCGACTGCAGTCCTCCTTGCTGCGGCTGGATGGGGTTGCCCTCCGGTCATACAGCTGGACTGTAGGAAGCACCGACTGTTGTAAGAAATCGGGTTTGCTTCCGGGTGGGGTGAGTATTGTTTTGCTTGCAAGCTCTGGTTGTCGGTTTATGCTATGGGGGTTAGCTGACAATTTTACGAACGCCGACTCCAGACTGGGGTCCTCTGCTCGGTTTCTTAAGCAACGGACGGAGGATCTTGGTCTGACGCCCATGACGGTCAACCTAGTGGGCCGCAACCAGGACCTGGTGAACCCAGGATTCTCTGGACGAGCGGATGCTTCTCTGTCCCGTGCAGGCCCCATCTTTCACATAAATGTGGAAGTACACCCTAACGAGGAAATGTGGGCATAGGATCTTCTTTATCGGGAGTTCCATGCTCAAAGTCGGCTGCAGCCCGGATGGGAATTGTGCCGGCTCCGCTGTATGTCTGGTAAATCACAGTTGGAAACTGTGTTTGACATTTCTTTTTCTCTTTCCTCTTAGGATTGGGAGGGACTTGGACAGCGGCCTGTCTGAAGTGTGGCTTGTTATGTCGTTGTGTACAGTTCAGGTGATAGCTGCTTAGCTGGCGTGCTAGTTTGTGGCCTACTGTGTTAGCCAGTCAGCTGTTAGCTGCGGCGCTAGCTTGTTGTGTTTACCAGGCTAGTAAACGTTAGCTTGTTGCTATCAGTCGGACGGCTGTTAGCTTAATGCTACACTGTTGAAACGATACTGTGACTATAACATGCCTTAAAACACTCTGACTACGACGTCATCTTTGACAGAGGATGTTAGTCGACCCTACACCCGGGTACCAGTGCCAGCGAGGACTTCGTCAACATGGAGAACGGCGGCTGGGTGGCGTTGCGGACATACCCTTGTCACCGGCGGAGGAGATGCTGGGTTCAACTCGGTGTCCCGTTAGCCAGTGTTGCTGTTATCTCGGCCTGCGTTCTGGGTGAAGGTAGGAGTCCTCCGGACTTTAAACACTTCTTCTTTTCTTCCCTTCTAAATGTTTTGTAATAACGATGTTTCCAAAACATGTGTTGCTGCAATACATTGAGGATACGACGCGTGTTGTGTGTGAATTGTCTTGTCACTGGTATAGCTTCTCTCTGTAGTAAATCGGCGTTGTTTTTTACGTATGTAAAAATGAACTGGTTTGGTTGTGATGAGAACATGTGTGTTCATGTAACGTTGTACTTGTACCGTGGGCGAACTCACAACTAAGAGGGTTAATTAGGGGTGCTCCAGTAGCACACCATGTACCGCGTTGCGTCGCGGAATACCGTGCTGCGTCACGGACCTGGTTGACTCCGAGTTCGATTCCCGGACTCGCCGTCATTTGCCGAATGTCTTCCCCTGCTCTCTCTCCCGTTTCACCCTACATCTGTCGGTCATGCTTGACCAGAAAAGCGATAAACGCTAAAAAATAAAGTTTAAAAAAAAAAGAGGGTTAATTAAACCTGTAAAGCTATGCTTAGTGACATGTGATTGAGGAATGAATCTTTTTTCTCTGCCCGTGATGACAATGAACAGCATGTTCACACATTAACAGAGGTGCCTGTTCGCCTTGGTCGTATCAAGGGTAAGATGGGAGGGGTGTCCCCCCGGTTTCCCTGGGGCTTCCCCCCCTCCTCTCAGACATGTTTGGTTACAATATATTGTGTCACTGTGTTTGTGGGGATACGATGTAACCCTCAGCTTAATTGCTGGGGTTGTGCTTTCTGCTTGAGAAATTTTGTTTCCTAAAGAAAAGGTTGTTTGGTCACTTCTCATGTGTGCTTAGCAAGGCCTGTGGCCAATACATAATCGAGGACTTCTGTCTTCTCTTGTTATGAAAAATGGCATTCCTCTATAGTAAGAGTGTACTTTTGCCATTTTTTGTTGTGATGAAGGGTTGTGTGTGTCGTTGTGATCTACAACTGGGTTAGGTTTGGCCCACAGAAGCACATGTGTAAGTCTGGACCGGGGCTCTTAAAGGGGCCCTCTCTGTTCTGTGTTTTTTCCTTAGTAAAACTCAGGTAGCAGGTTAGCGCATGAGCTATGTGAGGCTGTTAGATGCTTCATGTGGCATGCTATGACTGTGTCATGCTCTATTTGTCATTACATCGTATCATGGGTGAGGGGTCGTAAAGGGGTGAACTGGTAATCATTTCCTCCCCTTTTCTGTTGGTCAGGGGTTAAAACCACCTGTCCTTCAAGGTTCCTGTCACGTTGCTGTTCGGCACGTTACAGGGTAAGGGGGGGGGGGGGGGGGGAGTTTCCTGGTCCCACGCCCTGGAAGATTGGGCGTGTGCACCGCGGAAATTCCCCCGCCATAGAGTACGTCACTGAGCGCGTCTCTAGTGGTAAGACTTCCGTGGGTTGTTCAGGTCCATGTGATGGATCTGTTTCAGGGAGTTGTCAGAGCTCCTCCTCACGAAGCGCCTCCTCAGAGAGAAGTGCCTTCTGTGAGTTCGGATTCTCCTTCCCAGTGAGGGAGCCTCCTCAGAGTTCAGAGCCTCCTCCTCAGATTGTCAAGGTGAGTAGAACTTCAAAAAAGGAGTTCTGCTCTATTGTGTGTGTATTCGATTCATTTACATTTACATTTACATTTAGTCATTTAGCTGACGCTTTTATCCAAAGCGACTTACAAGTTCTGTACGACAAGCCATCAGGAAGGGCACAACTCTATCAGCTGAGCAACAATGTTCATCAAAGTGTTGAGTGCTACAGTGTAGGTTAGTTTATTAGGACAAGTGCATGACAGTACGGTTAGTTAGGGTTAGATTTTTTTTTTTTTTTCAATTCGATTCGATTCAATTCGATTATGGAGTGTGTATTGGTCCAGTGCCTCCTCCTCGGAGAGCCCTAACCCAAGTGTTACATGGCTCAATGTTGCAATATATTCTTTTCAATCTATACAGCTCGTGTGGGAAGTCTCTCTGGGGATTTCCGTCTCCTCCCTGTGGCGAGGGTGGCGGGATGTAAAAATGTAAACAATTTTTACCCTCAGCTGTGTCACGTGGGATTCATGTCAGTCTGTGTTTCTTTCTTTTTTAAATAAAAAGAGGAAGGAACATGAAGCACGACGGCTCCGTGTCGTTCTCCCAGGCGACTTGGAGGAACAATGTCTGGTGTCTTGCTAGACTATCCATTGATGTGTTTGGGTCTCGACGCGTACATAGTGCTGGCGCGGGGTGTTTCTGTTAAGAATCACGCAGGGGGCTAAGTGCGCCTTGGTTGCTCGTTATTAAAACAGCGTTTTTATAGGGCAACTGGGATGGAGTTTTGTCTCTTCCGAGCGCCAGTTTACTAGGTTGTCTCGATGAATTCTCGTTCATATCTGGGGGATGTTAACGGAATAGATCAGAACATAGGTAGAGGGGTCTCACGCCCTTGGGGTGGGCCACTGAGCGTGGTACAAATGGGACCGTCTGGGTGGCGCCCTCTTTTCATGTTTTAGATCGACATGCATACCTACCCCCTCTTCTGGAGTGGGCATGTCGCCGTGGTTAGGGCACGGGACTGGTTCTGGTCGCGCTGGTCCAGGTCAGTTAACCTGTTGTCCGCCGGGGATGCTTATCTGCTGTTCTGGTACCCTGAGGGACTTGGGCTTTTTTCAGGGGGAAAAATGCCGGGTCGGCCCGGGTGTCACGGGGTTAGGCGTTATGGAAACCCTTTGTTGGGTACACTTTGTACCTGGCACTATTATAAGGGGCTGGTTCTCCTTTCTTTCGCTCCTCTCTCACGTATGGCGAAGAGGGGGCTGTTGGGGTGGTCTTCTGGACCTCCTCTGGTAACCCTGTGTGCTTCCCGAGCCGCCGGGCCCGGTCCGAAGTAATGCTTCGTTGAAACCGTAGGCCTGGGATAACCCTTTTTTGGAAACTGAAACACTTGTACTGCAGTATAGCTGGTGTATACCCGCAGGTGTGTTTTGGAGTTTTTTCTTGAGGGGTTATAGGAACAACCACCGTCTGTGTACCGAGAGGGTGGTTCATTCCCTGGTGTGTTGGAGCAGAGTCAACTCCCGGGTTACCCGGTTGAGTGTGCCCCTGCACGTTCATGACGTCTGCCAATCGTGTCAGCCTACTCTGCCTCGACCCCTCTGGGTGGGTTTTTTTTTATGGAGGCTTTTGTCATGGTGCTCAACAACGCCAGCATACACCCCTTCTGCCGGGGGGGCTGTTTTCAGTTGACCCCTTTTGGCGCCTGTCTCGTCCGCAGTGCTCCAGGCTCAGGTCTACAGCCTGCTGCCTGGTATCCCTGGTGCGCTGCCTGCTTCCGTTGGTTAACCTTTTTTGAGTGCTTTACGGCCATGCTGACTGCCTGTTTTGCAGGGTCAGTGTGCCAGGCAGTGTACTATTGGGGGGTAAGGGCCCGCTCTTGGAGGGGCTCTATCCGAATACGCTGGCGATGTGGGGGGCGGTGTCACTAAGTGACCGCCTGGTGGGGTCTTGATGCCTGGCGTCATTGACCTCTCCGGGCCCCCTTTTCCAGGGGATCCAGTCCCTTCAGTGGGTCTGGGTCTTCCTTCGCGTTCCGCTGCTACGGCCTTGCCACGGGGTTGAGTTTGCTCTTGACCCCGTGATTCTGGGGGCAGTAACGAGGGTTGTTTCTTCCGTTCGTTCCCTGGTGGCATGCGGGTTGTGTGTGTGCATAGTCGTGGGGTCAAGCCACGGTCTGCTCACCCTGTGCGTTGAGTTGCTTGATTTCCTCTTCGCACGGTCGGATCCGTCTCCCTCCTGTCCTCCAATAGGGAGGGTATCCTCCATTAGGGAAGGTCGGGGGGCTCGGTCCTCCCCGGTCTGATGGTTGTGGGGGGCCTCAGCGGGGTACATTTGTCGAGCTTTGGCTCCCGCTCAGCTCCTCTTGTGCAGAATGATGCTGAGCGGCAGCCATAATGAAATAGAACGTAAGGTTATGTATATAACCAAGTTCTATGAATTATGGTGACGCTCAGCATCAGGACGCCGCTGCGGCCCTTGATCTCGCCTTGTGGTGAAAGTTTGGGAAGGAGGCGAGTAGGTGACCACACACTTGCTTATGAAGGTAAGCGGATAGGGGTGTGGCCAGACGAATGTTGGGATGTAAAGGTACATTGTGGAATGTTTTATTCAGTGCTCGTGCACGAAGTGAAGTGCGTGCAGAATGATGCTGAGCGTCACCATAATTCATAGAACTTGGTTATATACATAACCTTACGTTAACCTTTCACTACCACACTACAGGAGGTTAACATTTCACTGCCACACTACAGACGGTTAACGATTTTTTAACTACCACACTACATACAGTTAACCTTTCACTGCCACACTACAGGAGGTTAACCCTTCCACTACCACACTGACACTACAGACGGTTAACGCTTTCACTACCACTGAGAGTGGCTCAGGAGGTAGAGCAGTCGTCTCGTAATCTGGAGGTACCCGGCTTGATTCCCGCTCCTCCCAGGCAGTGTGCCGAAGTGTCCTTGAGCAAGACACTTAACCCCATATCTGCTCCTGATGAGCAGGTGTGTGAATGTGTGAGTTAATGGGTCAAATGTAAGGAATTGTTTTAAGCGCTTTGGAAGTGCTATATAAATGCACCATTTACCATGTATTTACCATTTACTAGAGGGCTCACTGAAGGGAAGGAATTGAGGGGAGAGGACATGCTAATTTGGATCAGAACACAGCCCTGGACTATGCATCGACAGTATTACAATATCAATAATATCGGTACAATATCAGTCATATTGGTGCAATATCAGTAATATCTGTATACTATCAGTAATATCGTTACAATATCAGTAATATCGGTACTATCTATATTAGGGATGCTCGATATTGGCTTTTTTACCGATACCGATATACCGATATTGTCCAACTCTTAATTTCCGATACCGATATCAACCGATACCGATATATGCAGGGTTCCCCCCCCCCCCCAAAAAAACGGAATAATTTCAGGTAATTAACATTACATATCTCTTGTCGTGTAATTAACACAACATTATGCATACTTTGACAATAAATAAAATAATAATTTGTTCTTACTTGCTTGCCTTGGTAAATAAAGGTTAAATAAATGTAAAAAAAATAAATAAATTAAAAAGAAAATGTTTTATTTAAAACCGATACCGATATTTTCCGATATCACATTTGTATGCCAATATCGGCCGATAATATCGGTAGGCCGATAATATCTTACATCCCTAATCTATATCAGTAATATCGGTACAATATCAGTAATATCGGTACAATATCAGTAATATCGGTGTCTATATCAGTAATATCGGTACAATTATCAGTAATATTGGTGCATCCCTCTTGCTCTCTCAGACAATGACATAACTAACCAGTGACCCTCCAGCCGACCACGTCACCAAACTGTGTTACATAAGAGACTCATAGTTTGCCCTACCACATTCATCAATATGGATCCTGTGTGTGTGTGTGTGTGTGTGTGTGTGTGTGTGTGTGTGTGTGTGTGTGTGTGTGTGTGTGTGTGTGTGTGTGTGTGTGTGTGTGTGTGTGTCTGTGTGTGTGTGTGTGTGTGTGTGTGTGTGTGTGTGTGTGTGTGTGTGTGTGTGTGTGTGTGTGAAATATGACACAATGAACTCCCCCGGGGGGCATTATGTTAATGAGATGTCCATGTATCCTTCAATGCGGTCGGAGGAGGAAATCATCAGAGCCGTTTCATTCATGTATTTAAGAAAATCGGTCGGCGGTGGGGAGAGGGTGGGCGGGATCTTTGTTTTATAACACAGGGGCACCAACTTTATCCTTAGTGTTCTGTCGACACACACACACACACACACACACACACACACACACACACACACACACACACACACACACACACACACACACACACACACACACACACACACACACACACACACACACACACACACACACACACACACACACACACACACACACACACACACACACACACACACACACACACACACACACACACACTAAGCCAGTCTATTCATGGGCCTCGTCACAGTATGAAGAGAACAAAATGTTCCCAATAGCTGTTCTGAATAGAAATCTTAATGAATTAATAAATCTTGGCTGTTGGAACCATTCCTGAATGACAGAGAAAGAAAAAGGAGTGTGTGCGTGCGTGCATGTTTGTGCGTGTGTGTGTGTGTGGGGGGGGGGGGGTTGTTGGACAATGAAGCCTGCAGATGGCACTGGGGAACAGAGTCTCTGTGTATAAGCTGATAAGTCATGCACTGATGAGTCCATTTCTTAATTGCAAGGAAAACTCATTTTCAGAATCTGGCTGAAGAGGTAGGCTTATTAATTGATCTTTTAATTAAAAAGCCTGCCCCATGTTCTCACCGAGAACAATAGTTTGTGGCTAAATAAATCATATTCGGTTTAGAAACACACCAATTAATCATTAATAGGCCATGCAAGCGGACAACTTAAAGAGTGGCTCAGCGTAGAACCTTAATGTAAAAAAAATTATAAAAAAGGGGGGTGACGTTTTTTCTGAACAAACCGCCGTCTATTGAGATTAGATGGAAAGAGGTTAAACGGAGTGGATTCATCATTTACTCGCTCGCCTTCTCCCCTCACTCCCTGTACAGACACACCTTCTCCCCTCACTCCCTGTACAGACACACCTTCTCCCCTCACTCCCTGTACAGACACACCTTCTCCCCTCACTCCCTGTACAGACACACCTTCTCCCCTCACTCCCTGTACAGACACACCTTCTCCCCTCACTCCCTGTACAGACACACCTTCTCCCCTCACTCCCTGTACAGACACACCTTCTCCCCTCACTCCCTGTACAGACACACCTTCTCCCCTCACTCCCTGTACAGACACACCTTCTCCCCTCACTCCCTGTACAGACACACCTTCTCCCCTCACTCCCTGTACAGACACACCTTCTCCCCTCACTCCCTGTACAGACACACCTTCTCCCCTCACTCCCTGTACAGACACACCTTCTCCCCTCACTCCCTGTACAGACACACCTTCTCCCCTCACTCCCTGTACAGACACACCTTCTCCCCTCACTCCCTGTACAGTAGTGATGTGACGATTCATCGATTTGCATCGGTGCGCCGGCATAAACGCTCACGATGCGAGTGCACCGGTGGAATAAGTCCGCGTCGGCTACAATTCAGGCTAAACTCGCGATGCATCTTGTCGTAGCGTCTTTGCATTGGTCAAAACCGATTCATTCATATAATTTCCTCTCATCCACTTCTGTTAGCAAGTGCACTGTGACTGCACACAGCAGATACCCTCTTTGCTTCGCTACTACAGAAGGCGAGAGCCACGTCACAGTTATCAACAACAAACAGTGGAAGTCGAGGAGGAGACATGAATAGAATTGATCAACTGGCTAACGTTAGTAGCCGCTGGTTAACGTTAGCCAGTTAGCCCTTCAGCTAACGCTAAACTACATTATCTAACTAACTAACGTGACTCTGCAACACCAGTTCCATTAGTGAGGAACAGGTTCAAAGATAACTTCACATTTATTGGCAATTCGTTTATCGCTTCCTCCAGGTTCCAACTGTGTTGACAAAATGCGATCATGGTGTGGTCAGCTACAGAGCATCTCTCCTATCTCTCTTTCTCTCTCTCTCTATCTATCTCTATCTCTTTATCTCTATCTATCTCTCTATCTCTCTCTCTATCTCTCTCTCTCTCTCTCTCTATCTCTCTCTCGCTTTCTCTCTCTCTCTGTTCAATGATTTAAAGTGGCCAAACGTTACAATATAAATACTAATTGGATAGTTGATGATAAACATTTAATTTCATTATCTGAAATATTATAAAATCATTAAGTCTGCTATAAGCCATTATCCCTTTGTGTGTGATTATTATTGTCTCACAGTAGTATGTGTATATACATTGTGTGTGTGTGTGTTTTTAGCTAAAGCGGATAGAAAACACAGTACTATGCAAAAGTCTTCTTAGGCACGCAAGAGTTTTTATATAAATTGTCTTTTATTTTATTTTTAATAATAATATAAGCTGCATATAAGGAATACAACCAAATCCTCTGTCATACCATCAAATTGTATCATTATTTTGCATCGTGTTGAATCGCATCGTATCGCCCCGAATCGCATTATGTTGAATCGAATTGTATCGTATCTCAGCAGGGGGTGAATCGTATCGCATCGCCCGGTGCTTCAAATGTATCGTTAATGTATCGTATCGTTGGCACCGTATCGAGATGCGCATCACATCGGCCTCAGTGATGGAGATGCACATCACTACTGTACAGGCACACCTTCTCCCCTCACTCCCTGTACAGACACACCTTCTCCCCTCACTCCCTGTACAGACACACCTTCTCCCCTCACTCCCTGTACAGACACACCTTCTCCCCTCACTCCCTGTACAGACACACCTTCTCCCCTCACTCCCTGTACAGACACACCTTCTCCCCTCACTCCCTGTACAGACACACCTTCTCCCCTCACTCCCTGTACAGACACACCTTCTCCCCTCACTCCCTGTACAGACACACCTTCTCCCCTCACTCCCTGTACAGACACACCTTCTCCCCTCACTCCCTGTACAGACACACCTTCTCCCCTCACTCCCTGTACAGGCACACCTTCTCCCCTCACTCCCTGTACAGACACACCTTCTCCCCTCACTCCCTGTACAGACACACCTTCTCCCCTCACTCCCTGTACAGACACACCTTCTCCCCTCACTCCCTGTACAGACACACCTTCTCCCCTCACTCCCTGTACAGACACACCTTCTCCCCTCACTCCCTGTACAGACACACCTTATCCCCTCACTCCCTGTACAGACACACCTTCTCCCCTCACTCCCTGTACAGACACACCTTATCCCCTCACTCCCTGAACAGACACACCTTCTCCCCCCACTCCCTCACACACCGTAAAAAGATCGGTTCATATCGCGATACTCTTATTTTTTTAATCCTGTGGCGAGTCGTATCCGCCCAACAACTACAACAGCACAGCAGTAGCATGTGAAACGCTGTGTAGACGTTACAGCAGAGCAGGGCTACATAGCTACAGGGCTTTTGCGACCCAAAATAAGTCCCTGCTTTTTTTTCTTTTTCTTGCAACGGGTCAAATGCATCTAACATGCTTTGCATCCTCACCATTCCTTTATGCCCACGTCGCGTTAAAGACCTAAATTAACGTTACGTTAGCTGCTTATGCTAACTAAGCTAAGCTAACCCTGATCAGAGCCATAGAGAAAACAGCAGAGTCCATTAGTGGGGATGGGGGGGGGGGGGGGTGCATTCTCCCATTCTGTGTGTGTCCAGATGAGGTCAGAGGAGTTTGATAGTGTTTACTGAGGATGGACAGATAATGTTGATATTTAAACATACAAAATATAATAAGTGTATACATGATCATGCAACATAAAAAGTAGTTGTAGGAACGGTTTGGGAGAGGGAGGGGTTTTAGGTTGTGTGTTGTGAGTTCCAAAAAATTTACCTTTAAAGTTTTAAGCTCAATATATCAAAAAGTGCCACTTTGCAGTGAACAGGAGGTCTATTTGTACTAAAAACAATCGATTGTTTTTCATTTAAATGTCTGGAAGATCTCAAAATTAAAATGTCAAATGATATTTCCGTTGCCTGTTTTGAGTTGATCTAAATGTTACTGATTGAATGGGCATATAATATTGTCTCATATCGATTGCAGGCACTTGAATCGAATCGTATCGTTGCAGACTTTGTGATATCGGCAAATATTGTATCGTTCCCACCCCTACTCCCTGTACAGCCGCACCGTTGGACACAGTCTTTGTTTTGGTGACAAGGGTCTGCATAATGTAAATGTAATGGAAGTTGGTTTATGATCGACCCACGACTGGCAATTTGTCAGCCCGGCACGGAGCCCCCCCGCTGCACCTCCTCTTCTCCGGGGGCCCTGTGCTATTCCTGGACCGCTCTCCATCTGCCCGGGCCTACTACCACTGCATGCCCTGATTTACAGCCCCGCCGCTGCCGTCTCCAGACACTAAATTACCTGGATTATTGGGCCTTCACGATTTTTAGTGCACTACTTTGCATTAGTCTCCAGATCCTGACGTTGTATTGCACAATATATGATGATATTGGACGTGCCGGCAGGTTCAAATTGGAATGACTAGATTGGACCGCGTTTTATGGCCATGATTTATCTCCAGGGATCCCCGCTGTCAAGGACTAAATTAGGAGACTTGATATTATTGATATGCGTATAAAAATCTTAAAATCTTTTTGACCACCTAAGGTGTCGTGGGTGTATTATTTTTTTTTTCAGCAAATAAATGATGGCTGCAGTTGTTTGAGGTTGACAGGGTAAATTATTCAGGCACAGTCTAGCTTGAGCCTCCTTCTCATCTGAAGAGTACTGTAGGAGTCTTCATCATGTGACCTTTTATCAGAGTTGCTTGTGTCAGCACTATTCATTGACTTTCCTCATAGAGATAGCCTAACGTTTCAATGAAACAGCATTTTAGAGCCATCAAGCTTCCTTAAAGATATAATATGTAACATTTATAGATTAAAATGTCTGAAAATGACTAGACTTATGTTATATATTTTGTTGAGTTGTGTACTTAACATTATCCCAAGTTTCAAACAATGTTCAAACCCAGAGAGATCCGTAATGTCAATCAGGTAAACATAATGTTTCATATCGTCAGATCCCCTCTACCCCCTTCCTAACCCACCCTGTAGCATGACGAACTGTTGTGCCTCCGATATCACTGTGATTGGCTGATTGGCTACCATTTTAGGCAAATCACTAAAACGTTTTGCTATATGGTTTTAGCATTTTCCATGCACTACAATTTGGAGCTACTTATCAACTCTGTGATTAACTTGGGTGATGTACCCCAGTCTGCCAGTAGCTTTTGAACCATGTCAGGCAAATTTTTATTCTCAATCTAGCTAAAAGCAAAGAAAAGTGCTTGCAATGCATTTTAACAATGCAGACAACAACTGCCATGATCACACGCTCCTTCACGACGTCATCAAACTATTTTGTTATTGTTTTGATTGAGAGACTCCTGGCGGCAGAAAATTACATCATGTGGATTTACTGTAATGTGAAATTCTTCTGAGCAAAACAGGACAGACAGACAGGGCCTTCTATCAGGAAGGATTTGATTAGATTGTTCAGAAGTGGGCGTGGCGTTACCATGACAAAGATGGACGCTAGCTAGCCTACACATCAGTCATGCTAAACAGTAAGCTAGCTAGCTACTCACTAGCCGTCCATTTGCCGCTAGTACTCCTCGGTTGAATGTTATCCCATGGGTCTGAAACAGGAACAACGCTAGCTTTTATAACATGACTGTGTGTGTTGGGGTCTCATCATGCAATGAATTCCAATCAATGTCATCACATGAAATAATACTATTTTCTCTGTTTCTCTTTACTAGCCACTAAGCACATGTTAGTTAGCCACACGCTTCTCACATGTAGCTCCACACATGGCGTGCAAAACTTGTTTAGTGGAGGGGAGCTATTGGCTGGTAAAGACAGAATAGTCTTTTTCCTAACATTACTTGAATGACATTGCCAGGAATTCATTGCATGGCGAGAGTGACTTTATAAAAAAATTATTACAGAGATGCTTCTTTGTGTGTGCTTCAATCAGACAGACTCCCTTGAAGGCTATGGACTGGTAGGTTAGACAAAGGATGTTATTGTAGGTGCCAGCTATTTTTTCAAAAGATATATCTTGCAGCATATTTTAAGTTTATTTTTTTATATTAAAATATATTTAGTTTTTAAGATTTGTAAAGGATAGGCAAAGATAAGCATGTGCTTCAGTCTATTCCTTTTTTCGGTCATTGTGTTTGGATTTTGTGTGTGAGCTTACTTTGAATATGTACATTTGTCATTTTCTGCAAATATCTTGGTTACAACAAGGCCGATAACAGCACCCTTAACTGCATGTGATTTGCGCCCGCTACAGTATGTGCTCCATCTTAACACATTAACTGCCACGCAGTTTGCCCCTCTCATACCACTCTCTGCCACCACTCTAAGCCTATGGAGATGTTCACCTTCTTTGCAGGGCTATAACTTTTTAAATTGTATTGCTAAATTGACATTACTATGGCCCATTCAACATCGATTATCTATCGTCCAGGATGTATGAACGTTATACTTTTTCATTCATAGATTCATACGAAAATACCGTCTAGAATATAAATATGTTTTTATCGTTTTCTGCAGTAATTCCTAGAACGCTAGTTATAGGCCTAAACGCATAATATAGATTATCGATTGCAGTTTATTCGTGATACACGCTATATTAAAAAATCCAATTGAATATGATCCTAAATGTTATGACTCATCATGCGCGGATGAACGGGGGGGGGGGGGGTCAGTTATAATTCCGTGATCGTCAGTAAATGCTTTATGTAGTATGGGTGATATATTGATCAGAGCGGTTTGCATTAATAATAATAAACAATCACGCTGAAAGTAACGTTACTGTCCTCTTACTGTTCGCCGATGAGACTGGAGGAAAAAGATCCCACTTATTTGACGTTGATCGACTAGATCCATTTCCGGTTTGTATGGCGCAATAAACGCCCAAATCATATCGATTATTGAGTTATGGCAGCGATCCATATACACGGATGTGTGTCTAGAGTCCCGCAACAATATGTGACTGCCGGACGCATTTCCCAGATGCACGGAGATCACACGAGATCCATTTCCGGTTGTAACTCGCCCGATCATCCACCAGGTGGCGGTATTGAAGCGTTGCACGGTTGTGCCGAGTCCCACTGTCTCAGCCGAGGCTGGGTGAGGGAATTATGAATACCATGGCGAAAAAATTTAATATGATCTCAATAACGTCGTACGCCGTGGATTGGCGGAATTCGCATGACCTTGAAACCCGTCGTACAACGTGATTGGCGGTGGATGTGTTAAGGACCTATTCGCTAAAGTTATTGCGCAAATGATATACTGTACTAGTGCAAACTAGGGCTGACCTCGACTAGTTTAATAGTCGACTAATCGATCGAAAGGAGCCGTAGTCGACTACCAACATATTAGTCTAATGCAAACAATTTAATAAAAAGTATAAATTATTATTATCATTTTTTTTTATCATTCTTCCCAAAAGCAAAGAGGCCTAGAAGTGTGGCTAACGCTAATGACGCGCATACCAGCGAGGCTAACTGCCTAAGAAAACGGGCACAGAGGCACTGAAAGAGGATTTCACCCGTCTAATGAACACACTAGACTCGAGACTAGACAAATATCAAGATGTATCCATCAGTGGACCAATTGCATGCTTTTGCAGAGGACAAGAAGCCTTCAGTCGACTCCTTCAGATATTAAGCACCCCCCACATCCCAAATGGAATGATCCGAAAAAGAAAAAGAAAAAATATATATATTATAATATTTTTTTTGCATTCTACCAATGCAAAAAGTAGTCGACTATTCTACTAAATGTTGGCCAATCAAAGTGCAATTTGCTCCTGATATGGTAAAATAGTATACATGCTGGCCATGCAACAGTATGCATGCCCTAGGGCCTAGGACAATGGCAGACAGAAAACAAAAGCTTCTATTATCTGGTAGCGAATTGGAAGTCCTGATGAATCAGTAGCTGTTTGTTTCTATAACAGATATACATAACGGTATTTTTCACCATTTGTATTTTGTTTTGTTTTGTAATGTATAGAACTTGCTTATTTTGTATTTTCATGACACAATTGCATCCTTTGTTTGTGTCACTATCTTTTGTCATTGCATTTGTTTGTCATGTCATCCCAAAATAAATTAGTTTGAACAGACCTGTCCATGGTGCTGAATCTTTCGTCTGGAGTTAAGCACTCAACTATATATTTAAGTTTCATAATTCCTGACTCAATAAAGTGTTGTTGGTCTGTTGGTGTGTTACTTTCCCCATCTCTTCTAGCCAGTGTTGCCATCAGGTCATTGTAGAAAAAGAGGGTAGATTGTGTAAGCTCTCCATGGTAAGGATTTCCTATGAGATTTAGCGAGAAAAACAGCGTTCTATTTGGCAAGTGATTGATCCGACATTAATAAAGCCAACTGGTAATGAATGAAAGGCAGTGCATCAGAACGGCTCCCCCATTCAATAATGAAACACAACAACATCAACAGTAGCGACATGAAAGGGGCTTTTCCTGGCAGGTACATTCTCCTCCATTTACCATGAAAGCAGGGATGTCCCTATCAAGTCTCTCTGCCCACTGATCCTGATTTGAGTCATTTAAAATTGAGTATCTGCCAATGCCGAGTCCCAAATTTATATTGGTATCTCCAAATACAGCTGCACAGTGCACACTTTGAGTATTAAAGTTAGTAACGCCTGTGCAATGTAGGTAAAACATCCAGGGTAATTGAATAGCTCTGCATCGAGAAAAGAAAATTACAGCCTACATCACTTAAAGTACTAAATAAAGTATCTATTCTATTATATCACAGCTCTCCCTTGAGGTTAACCGTATGTAGTGTGGTATTGAAATGTTAACCTTCTGTAGTGTGGCAGTGAAATGTTAACCTGCTGTAGTGTGGCAGTGAAAGGTTAACCTGTAGTGTGGCAGTGAAAGGGTTAACATTATGTAGTGTGGTAGTGAAAGGGTTAACCTTATGTAGTGTGGTAGTGAAAGGTTAACCTTTTGTAATGTGGTAGTGAAAGGTTAACCTTTTGTAATGTGGTAGTGAAAGGTCAACCGTCTGTATTGTGGTAGTGAAAGGTTAACTGTCTAGTGTTGTAGTGAAAGGTTAACCTTCTGTAGTGTGGTAGTGAAAGGTTAACCTTCTTTATTACATGGCGTTTTAACATTAGCCGAAATGCTTGATTGTGATTGGTCAATAGCGCTCGTCAGAGGTCCGTTATTACTCGATAACGGACCTATGCCGAGTAATAATGACCGCTGTGCGCAGCTGGACCAATCAAGCCCACTGACATCAGTGCAATCAGACCACAGACCTGCTGGCTGCTGGCGAAGCTGCCGGCGATGACAGCGGGAGCGACAGAACAGAACTGCGTCTGCATTTGATCTCGTCTTGTCGATGGTGTAAAATGAATTATATTGTTAGTAAGTTAGCCATGTAATAAGCGGGATAATGTATAGCCTATACTCGGTCATTGTCGCAAAATAATTGACCTTCACTGACGTTTAAAACACCTCGGCGAGGCGCCTCTGTATTTTAAACTCTGTGTCGGTCAATTATTTTGCGACAATGACCTCGTAGCTATACATTATCCCTTACATAGTGTGGTAGTGAAAGGGTTAATGGTTTTAATAAATATTTTAACAGAAAAAGGATTGTAATCGGATTGAGCTTAACCCTCTTGTGTGTGTGTGCGTGCGTGTGTGTGTGTGTGTGTGTGTGTGTGTGTGTGTGTGTGTGTGTGTGTGTGTGTGTGTGTGTGTGTGTGTGTGTGTGTGTGTGTGTGTGTGTGTGTGTGTGTGTGTGTGTGTGTGTGTGTGTGTGTGTGTGTGTGTGTGTGTGTGTGTGTGTGTGTGTGTGTGTGTGTGTGTGTGTGTGTGTGTGTGTGTGTGTGTGTTCCCTCGGACCACTATGGCCACACTGATCTAGCCCGCTGAAGCACATGACAGGCAGCTCACCGTCATGCGTTCAGAGGCCTCCAGTAATCAATGGCGCAGCACGATGACACCATCAGAGGATTACGAAGGCCTCGCGATGCCTCTTCGGCAGTCGGCACAGCGCATCGATTCGGTCATACTCGCTATCGGCTTTCATTTTCCGTGAATGCAGTCGGGCTGTGTCACAGGCTCTCTCTCCTCCACCCGGCCTGTAAAGCAGCGTGTGGTGGAACCGTTCCCAGGTACACACAACGTGGGGGATATTTATTGACTATTCCTGTATCATGCGTGTCCTGCTGACTAAAGGCTTAGTGTGGCTACGGTGGCCTGCGAGGCCCTTCCTGCCGGTTCTGTTGCTGCGGCTCTCCTTCTACAGTAGTGTCGTTATGGTGCGGTTACAGCTAATACTGTATGTAATTAAGAGGCTTTCTTTACGTGGGTCCAGCTCTAGCATGACACTGTTAAGAGCTGATTTGTGTGTGTGTGCGCGCGCGTGTGTGTGTGTGTGTGTGTGTGTGTGTGTGTGTGTGTGTGTGTGTGTGTGTGTGTGTGTGTGCACGCATGTGTGTGTGTGTGTGTGTGTGTGTGTGTGTGTGTGTGTGTGTGTGTGTGTGTGTTGAAATCCCTTACAGTCGAACACATCAATGCTCATTGTTGTCTCCAGAGATTAAACCGGACACTTTCTAGGAAATGATGGCCGTGAAGGTGATCCAAAATGTTAACGATCAGGTGAAGTTTCTGCACCGCAAAATTTAATACCGTTTAAGTGCAGGAAACTGCATGATTCTCTCTACAATATAGTGGATAGGAGAGCTGCTGGGATCATCAATTATAGCAACAGGAATCAGGTGCTCCTTGGGACGTGTTAGATCAATAGCAATTAAGAGGTTTAAGTGTGTCTCCTGCGTAGAATAGGCCAAAATCGTGTTGCCTTACTTAAGAACTTACTTAATTAAGAAAAAAAGAGCGCACAGGCACATTGTTCCGTAGCAAAAGTAAAATGCCTTCATTGTGACATGGCCAATGGTACAACAGATGCTTCTCCACCAGTGAGGTTATGTGTGTACCTATTGGTACAACAGATGCTTCTCCACCAGTGAGGTTATGTGTGTACCTATTGGTACAACAGATGCTTCTCCACCAGTGAGGTTATGTGTGTACCTATTGGTACAACAGATGCTTCTCCACCAGTGAGGTTATGTATGTACCTATTGGTACAACAGTGTAACAAGCAATGTTACGAACAAGCCAAAACAAGACGACACAGTTGCTCTGTTATTTGCCTCCTTGAGCCCCACATTGAGGCATCACCGTTCGGAAAAATGTGGTTGCTCCGCGTGGAGCAGAGGGTCTCGTTCTTGAAACTGGGACATATGCACAGAGTGATGAATGGACTCGCTCCGAGCTATTTGTGCTCCTGCGTTGTCCTGCGTGGCCCTGGTCCACAGCCCGGCAGTTACTGTCTGGGCCGCTCTCCACGTATGAACCCGTGAAGGTGTCCTGCTCACAGAGTGGTTCTCTGCACACGGCCTGCCGGCTGTGGAACTCTCTACCTGGGGCAATTCAGGGCTCCCCCACTGTCACTGGCTTCAGGAGCGCCATCTGCAACATGTTTTTTTATATTGTTTTTTTATATCGTTTTCTTTTGTTCTGGTGCTATTCTTAATTTTTTTACTGAGGACCACAGTGGAAATAAGTCAAATTACTTGCTGTGTCATCCTTGTACTTTTTGTTTAGATTAGATTAGATTCAAATGTATTGTCATTATACAGCACACGTACAGTACAACGAAAATAAGTCTGGCATGCAACCAGAGTGTAATTTTAGCAGTAAAGTGCAACAGCAATATACAATGTCCAGGTGATTAAACCGGGTACAACATATACAAATGAGTACTACTGAGTGTAGTGCTAATCAGATATGTGTATAGAGTTACAGTATACTATGTACAGTGATGTAGTCGTCATGCTGGCCATCAGCGTAACTAGTAAGAGTAGGATATGCACAGATATAGATATAGTAAAGGACTATGTGCAGGTAAGTATAGACAGGTGAGGTATATATGTGGTAAGAATAAATATGTATATATATGGTCTATACAGCATTATTGTTATGCTATCATACAGAGCTATGGGTTATATGCAGGTGTGCAAGCAAGTATATAGAGGGGTTGTATACAGGTATATTCAGATAAATATGTAGATATATTGTGGCAGATATCACCCCCCGTCTCATGGATATGTGAAGGACGGGAGGTACTACTGCCACGGGAGGAGTAGAAGCAATTAGGTAGTTGATTAGTACTGATAGAATACACCTGTAGGCTGTGCACCATTAGTTCACCCACATCCCACACACACACACACACACACACACACACACACACACACACACACACACACACACACACACCAGACACGCACACTATAATACACTAGAGTTGAGTTGAGAGGAGTACGTGTAGAAAGAGATTGTTGTTAACGAGTGTTGTAAAGTGAGAGGTAGTGAGAGGAGAGGTGAAAGCGAGTAGGTGTTCATTGTGTACTGGACCCTAGACTGGCTGAGAAACCCCCTTGTGTACTGACCCTGGACCGGATGACTACTCTGAGTATTGAACAATCCTTTTTTTGTACAAGAGCCTGTTTTTGTGTTTTGACCATCGGACTGTATTACGACCATTCTATGTTTTCCCATCGGACTATATTCTGCCTGTAAATCAATAAATATTTGTATTGATTGATATTGCACTTGTGTGGACAATTTAATTTGTTTGTTTTTTTAACCGTGACGAGTCTGAACGCCACCAGGCTCGTCATCATATATATGTGTGTGTGTTACATTGTATGTATATTTTAAGTACCAACTACCAAATAAATGTCATTGCATCAAAGAAACACTGCATAGACAGACAGGGACACAGAAATAGGCAACGACACATAAACATATCCACAAACACAGCACGACACGAGCAAAGGCATCATAATGCAAGACACATACAGTAACTGTATTCACAAGCACTTCACAGGCAGCACACACACACACACACACACACACACACACACACACACACACACACACACACACACACACACACACACACACACACACACACACACACACACACACACACACACACACACACACACACACACACACACACACACACACACACACACACACACACACACACACACACACACATGCAGTCAGCCAGTCATGCATGGTGATAAACCAGAGCATCACCTGTCGTTTGATTGGCTATCTCGTGTATCTCCCTCCTATACACTGGAAATATCTGATCAATAAGTCATGGCAGCTTCTTTCTTCCATTTACTTCCACTTAACATAATGATTCATCCAATTTCAACTGAAATGTATGGGTCTTTAGTATTCCAACTCAGGCTCGTGAGCCAGTTCAATGAAAATGTACATTTCAAGGTGACAAATGAACTTAACGGCGTGAGTTGCGTTTTTATGCAACCTACTCTGCGCGTCAGAGGATGCGGACGTGCTGGGGATGTGAAAACGCTACGCTCCAAACGGGACGTCTAACGTCACTGAGGTGAGGAAATGTTTTATTATCGGTCATGATGTAGTTTGATCAACCGTCATATATATATAACATTATGTTGTATTATCAATAATGATGTAGTTTGATCAACCGTCATTTATCTAACATTATGTTTTATTATCAGTCATGATGTAGGATGTAGTAAATCAACTGTCATGTATCTAATATTATGTTTTGTTATCAGTCATGATGTAGTTTGATATCTAACATTATGTTTTATTATTAGTCATGATGTAGTTTGATATCTAATATTATGTTTTGTTATCAGTCATGATGTAGTTTGATATATAACATTATGTTTATATTAGTCATGATGTAGTTTGATATCTAACATTATGTTTTATATTAGTCATGATGTAGTTTGATATCTAACATTATGATTTATATTAGTCATGATGTAGTTTGATATCTAACATTATGATTTATATTAGTCATGATGTAGTTTGGTATCTAACATTATGATTTATATTAGTCATGATGTAGTTGGATATCTAACATTATGTTTTATTATTAGTCATGATGTAGTTTGATATCTAACATTATGTTTTATTATTAGTCATGATGTAGTTTGATATCTAACATTATGTTTTATTATTAGTCATGATGTAGTTTGATATCTAACATTATGTTTTATTATTAGTCATGATGTAGTTTGATTAACTGTAATTTGGTAGGCCGACACTTCACATGTTTTTTTTACAAGTGTAAACCTAGCCTGAGCTAACATAATCACATTCCTAGCTAAAAGTATGCTAGCTACAGTAGTTAACAAACATTAGCTAGCTTGCAGTAATTGTTTTGGGTTTGTAAACTTGCAAGCGAGGACATGCTGTATTTTCTCGATTTGGAGTTGTGTTTTCCATGTGGCTGACACTGAAGCTAACCCTATCAGTGTATTAATATTGGTGTTGGCATGTGGATTTGCACTCACTGCGAGCCTAGCCCAGCTCTGCTAGAGCTGGCAGGCTTATGCAGCCAGATACTGTATGGTTATAAGGAGGCTATTACCTTATACAACATTCTACTGAGATATCTTCTTAATCTAATGGTAGTTAGGACTTTGTGTGGTAGCATCTGAGTTTCAAAGTGGTATCTCCCTTTTCCTCAGCAGAGCAATGGCTAACTTCCAGTGAGCTGCCCCCCAACTGAGCGATCTAGAGTTACACAGACGGTGAGTAACATGCTGTAATGCTTAACATTATCTAGTAATGTAGTATTCTAGTGTAACATGGACATGAGCTACATCTGGTGTTGGCTAGATAGACCATATTTGTTAGTAGGAAAATGCATTGTATGTATTTTTGTAGGCTATGTTGATAATAATAACTAAAACTGCGCTGGCCTTATCCTTTAGGCAGGGGGTGCGCTCTCAGTTGAAAACGTTTCAACTTTAGCCGCAGAGCGCACCGATCAATGTCACCTGCTTGTCGACGGACCAATCAAATCGACCGAGGGGAGGGATTACAAATCAGAGGTATCTGATGAGAAATCGAGAGCAAAACAAACCAATAGATAATGGAGGAGAAGCAATGAGTAACATACTGTTAATATTATCGTTCATTGCTAATGGAAGTAATTTATGCAACTTACAGTACAGTATGTAATGATAGCTGAGGTAGCAACGGTGGTATTACTTGTTGCGCCCTGTGCACTTTCAATTATACACGTAGGCCTACATGAAAATATAAGCATAATCAATAATCATTTTATGAAATAGTATACAGTAAATTGGAAATATGATACCATTGATGGGCTACAGCTATCAAATACACTCACTTCTTCCTAACACAAAAAAACATACAGTAGAGGCAATAATGGATGTTTTGGGACAGTGAGTGTAAGTCGGTGTGATGAGTTGCAAACACACTGCAATATCAATTCATAATTCTAGTTTCCGGGAAGAGAACAGGTTCATTCAGAAGCGGTGGTGGGCCACCGCAGGTGAGTTGTTTATTATAGATAGTCTATTTTGTGGTAATAGACTATCTATCTGTAAGCAGCGAACTGTGTCCCAAGTGTGTGTCGCCTCACAAGCTGGGAGGACAACTAACGTGAGCGACGCCTCCGAGCGCATGGCTGACAGATCCAGTGCAGCGTCCCCTGTGAGCTGAAACAACACACTTCCATTACGCCCTTTTAACCACGACATGTCTCCGACATCTCAAGGCTTCACTCAAAATGTTAAAAAACAACATATTTTCCCTCTTACCCAGAGTGCTATTTATCCGCCCAGATACTTCCGATGTATCCTCACAACACAGATGGCTCACAACGTTGATTTGCACTCCAAAGATGGTGAACTACTGTATGTTCTACTCAAGCACACATGTCATAATAGTTCTTAATGAAACTGTTCTGAAGTCTGTGGATTATCTCACCGTGTTATGACCTTTTTGTATTTTATTTGTCTTTGAGCGCCATAAACCAGTGGTATTGATTTCCATTGTGTTGGAGTGACAGCGGATATCTCAGGAGATACAGCAGATATTTGTATTATATTTATCTGTTTATATTGTTTATAATATGTGTATATAATACGGGTGAGGAGCCGAAAAAAATAAAGCATCTCACGTTTTTTCTGAATGCATGTACATATAAAAAAGCTGTGACAATAAAGGAATCTGAATCTGAAATCACACTGAAACTATCTGGATGGATAGATAACACCCTTGGTAAGAGGACATTTTCTTAACCCTTCCACTACCACACTACCAAATGGTTAACCCTTTCACTGTGACAATGCAGAAGGTTGACCATTTTACAACCACACTACCAAAGGGCTAACCCTTTCACTGTGACAATACAGCAGGTTAACCATTTCACTGTCACACGACAAGGGGTTAACCATTTCACAACCACACTACCAACGGGTTAACCCTTTCACTGTGACACTACATAATGTTAACCATTTCACAACCACACTGCCAAAGGGTTAACCCTTTCATTGTGACAATACATACGGTTAACCATGTCACTACCACACAACAAAGGGTTAACCATTTCACTGCCACACTACAGCAGGTTAACCATTTCACTACCATACTACAGACGGTTAACCGTCTGTAGTGTAGTGTGGTAGTGAAAGGTTAACCTACTGTAGTGTGGTAGTGAAAGGGTTCAAATAAATGGTGAACTGCCCCTTTAACTGAAGAGGCCATGACTCTAAAGGCTCAAACATAGTCTAGACACGGACCGGACTCCACTGGGGGTCTGCCCGGACCACAATGATGCAATAGGACATGTCCGCGTACCACTCAACCTTGCTGTCTGTGCATGAAATATGGCTCAGCAGGCAAAACTGACCAAAGGAGACCGGTGGGTCAAAGAGCTGGAACACCAGGACTATAAAAGGCAAACACTGCGGATAAAGCACTGCAGTCACAGTAGCAGAAACAGTACTTTTGATCAATTAATATGTTGATTATTTTATCGATTAATTTACCAGAAAAAAAAACGATTGATTTTATTTGCAATTAAACATTTACTACTATCATTAGATTACATGGGTAGTTGCCTCTTTGAAAACACCTACTGAATACCCAGAGTAGGAGATGAGCAATCATATCATGGAAGTCCTGGCTCTAGGCAGAAGCATGATCAGTGGTTTAAGAGAAGTTATTTATATTTCAAACATGATTCATTGCACACTAGTTAGATTACACATTGCGCATGTTATGACTTTTGAACGTCTGCCATTTCCACCGCAAAGACGGCGAGTAACAATGCGACGTGTCGGTCATGAATATGCAAATCAGCAACATTTCATGGTCGAAGTCATCGACGCTGCCCTATCATTATCGGGGCGACGGCTAGAAGCGGATTTCTTCTATCTATAGTTCACTGGAGCTCAGTTTTAACAGCAGAAAGCTGTAAGTGTGTCTCTGTGTAGGTGTCACACTCAAGCATTGTGACAGTGGCTCAGGAGGTAGAGCAGTCGTCTGGTAATTGGAAGGTTCTCGGTTCAATTCCCTCTCCTCCCGGGCAGCGTGTCAATGTGTCATTGAGCAAGACACCTGACTGCTCCCTGTGAGCAGGTTGGCACCTTGCATGGTGGCCTCCGCCGTCGGTGTGTGAATGTGTGAGTGAATGGGTGAATGTGAGGAACAAAAATTGTAAAGCGCTTTGGATAAACCATGTACCGGTTACCATCAATCTAACGTTTGCTTTGTCTTGTGTTTTCTGGCTGCAGGGAGGATCGTGCCAGTCCACACCTGGTGGACAGCATGCTATTGGTCAAGCAGAACTGGTGACAATACAAGCTTTAAAATAACAACATTTTGGGAAATTACTAGCTTATTGTCTTCTCCAGAGAGAGACAAGAAGATAGATCGTTTCGTCTCTGTGCGTTCAGTAGAAAGCTATCTGGCTGCATGTTAGCCTAGCTTAGCACAATGAATGGAAGCGGACATGACCAGTTAGCCTCCGGGAGAGGTGTTAGTTGGACAATGCCTAAACTAACCGGTCATGTCCGCTTCCATTCATTGTGCTAAGCTAAGCTAACATGCAGCCAGATAGCTTTCTACTGAACGCACAGAGAGGAAACTGGTATCCATCTTCTTGTCTCTCTCTGGAGAAGACGGTAAGCTTTCCCAAAATGTTGGCGTGTTCCTTTAATTTCTGGTTTCTTTAACATCATGTCTGTGTGCGACTCTGTCCCACGTTGAGCAGCCTCTTCGGGCGACTCAGTGACTCATTACTCTTGATCAACCCAGGGCAAGCTGCATGATGTTTATTCATGGTAAATGGACTGCATTTATATAGCGCTTTTATTCAAAGCGCTTTACAACGTATGGCTCACATTCACCTGTTCACTCACACATTCGCACAGCGATGGCGGAGGTGACCATGCAAGGTGTCAACCTGCTCATCGGGAGCAATTGTCTTTGTCTTTGCTCAAGGACACTTCGACACACTGCCTGGAGAAGCTGGAATCTAACCAGGAACTTTCCGATTACCAGGCGACTGCTCAGGCGACTGCTCTACCTCCTGACCCACTGTCATTCCGCCATGGATTATATACATAATATGTATATACACACACACACACACACACACACACACACACACACACACACACACACACACACACACACACACATACACACATTATTTGATCAGTTTTTCATGGAGAATGTGTAAATGCAAAAACAAGTTGGTTAAAGCTTATGAATGATGAGTCTGTACATGGGCTTTGTTTATTTCCTTTGTGAATGTAATTACCATAAGCAGTTGTTGACTGTAAAATCGAACCAACTACAGTATAATGCTTTCTGTTTTGCCCCACTTTTCCTTCCTCCATCTACCCTCTCGTTCTATCTTGATCTCACTCTCCAGCTCCCTCTCTCATACATTCCATCTCTTTTTGCCTCTCATCTAACTTATCTTACTCTTTCTATACCTATCTCTCCATTTCTCCTAGTTATGTGTTACATTGTAGAAACATGGGTATGGTTTTGATAACCTGGACTTTTACTGTAGGCTGATGTATCCTGAACCCTTTTCACTACCACACGTAACCATTTCACTACCACACGACAGAAGGTTAACCATTTCACTACCACACTACAGACGGTTAACTGTCTGTAGTGTGGTTGTGAAAGGTTTAACCCTGTGTCGCATGGCAGTGAAAGGGTTAACCGTATGTAGTGTCACAGTGAAAAGGTTAACCATTTGACAGTATGGTAGTTAAAGGGTTAAGCAGTTTTCTGTTTTCTGTGGCATTGAGCTTTTGTCAATGTTGCATCCATCTTCCAAATGCTTTCTGTCCTTCAACTCCCACCTCCCCATTATCAGTATTAGGTGGGACACTATAAAAAAAAACGACCAAATGGTTAACCCTTTCACTGTGACAATACAGAATGTTAACCCTTTTACTATCACACTACATACTGTGAACCGTCTGTAGTGTGGTAGTGAAAGGTTAACCTTCTGTAGTGGTAGTGAAAGGGTTAAAGTTTGTGTAACATGGTTCTTGTTCAACAGATTGAACAGATGAGTTGTAAGTTATATTAACTTGAAATTGTCAGGAGGTTCAAGTTTAAACAACAAATTATAATTTGTTAAACAACTTGTATTCGCTTTTTCAGTTGAAACTAAGCGTTGCAGTGTGTGGTTGGCCACGGAGGAGGTAGACATCTAATTGGCCCGGACATAGCGAGGACAGAAAATCAACATACACACCGATCCTTGCGAGCGCACTCGTTAAGATGCGAGAGGAGGTGCTGGTGGAAGTGCATCCATCATCAAAGACTCACGTTGTCACCTCGTGTGCGCCTCGCAGCATAGCCTCCTCATACACCATCATACATAAAACACGCACATGCGATCTTCTCTCACATATCCGTCTCCGCCCCCCTCATATATCTAAGTGGATGGCTGGAGGCTGGCGATGATGCTTTCTACAGAGAGAGGTTCCATACGGCTCCCTCTTCATTAGATGTGACGTGCAGATTGCGGCAGTACACATTGGAGACACGTGCAAGCCCGGGCACGCACGCATACAGGCACACACATAAAGTAGATATATAGGCAACCAACGTATTTATACGGTTTATATAACCAATGAACATGTAATATAAACCGATAGGGCATACAGGCCCTCATATGCACCTTTGTTTACACTGTCTCATATTTTTATATTCAGATAAAATGTTAGTACCTTTATGTATTTTTACTATTACCCTGCCCATATATGTACCTCCCCTCCTCATGCTGCTATGATGCCCGGATTTCCCCAAGGGGATCAATAAAGGAATATCCGATCCTCTATACAGTAGCACCTTATTACTTTTGGAATTCGGGGATGACGGGCAGCATATCCTGGGCGCGTCGCGTTATGAGTGAGCGAGTTATGAGTGAGCGAGTGAGTGGCAAAAAAGAAAATGCGCATTGCATTGCGTTACCGGGGCCAATCAGGCGAATGCGGTAGCACTCTTGGGCTGGCTTTAATATAGACGCATCCTGGGCAGGATGTTCTATCCTGAGTGTTCTCTCAGGTTGTCCTCAGAGGAGCATCTCCCAATAGGGAGGTGTAGTGGTTACATCATCGGTGTTTCCCGTGCGGCCCGCGCTCCTTGAAATTGCCATGTATTTCCAATGGACCCATTTCTAAATCGTCTCGTTTAAGACAAATAAAGCATGAACATTGGCAATTAATCGTAAAAGTAGCAAAATAACAACGTTTATGTTTTTCCGTTCACTGAGGAACTACACTTCACGTTGGCGCTGCTGACTGACGTCACCACAGAGTAGACTCCTGGCTATATTTCAACCAAAAATGCTTAACCTCTTCCACCCGTGCGGACCGCAAATGACATCACGTCATAAATCATTATCTCTAGACTGTCGTATTCAAGATATTATTACAATAGCCGATAATACATTTTCCCAATGATAAATCCCTATACGGGTGGACCGTGCGGGAAACTAAAGTGACGTCAGACTGCACCTCCCTATTCCAGCTGGAAGTAAAGATGTGAGAAGGTCGAGCCCCCCTTCTCTTTGCCCTGAGCACACAGTCTGGCTGCAGCGTGGACTAGCAGCTGGTTTTCAAAAGCTTAATATTCAGGCATATATACATGTTCCATAAGTCATGATTCACAGACATGACACGGCAATCTACCTCTCCCACTGTAAGAAGACAGCGCCACTGGTTACACTTTATTTTCAAATGTATTCATCTTAATTATCCGCAATATCTAAAACAATACTTGACTCCATATTCTTCCAATTATTATTTAAGGCATTCTAGCCAACTCTATTTTTCCATACCTACACTTTCAACACTCTCAAAAGCAACAGCCAAGAAAGCCTTTTTGTTCAAAGCCCCTTCTGATTGGAATAACTTACCTGCAAATACTCGTTCCATCTCATCTTTTTATTTATTTAAAAATGCGCTGTCTTCTTACTTTCATAGTACATGTACATGTTTTTAGTTGATCATTTCTAGTTTATCATTTATATACTGCATACTATCATGACTTTCACTACTTATCTCGTACGAAGTAACGATCCATTCCTATCCTTGCGTGATTTGTGTTTTGTTTTGTTTGTCCTGTTTATTTTGTGATCTTGTATGTTGGTTTACTTATTTTGTAATGTAATTTCTAATTTGATTTTGTTGTTGTAGACTGTTTTGATGTCCAATGTTTTGTGTGTTTTTATTTATTTTTTCTGAAAATGTATATACATTGTATTGTGTTAGGAGCCCCTCGAAAACGAGATGCTACATCTCAAGGGGTTATTCCGAATAAAGAATTTCAATATATCTACCACTGGTTTTTGTGTGGTGGACTTCCTTGGCCTTGGGTGTGTTTTGTGCATGTGTGTGTGTGTGTGTGTGTTTATTGTCACACACACAGATGGGGGGTGGGTCGCGGTGTCAACCTGCCTATCGGCCCTCGACTATAGCTTTGCTTATCTGTCGTTTCGTTTGTGTTTGTGTATCGGATTGGATGTTCGACACAATGTTATTTGCTATGACGACAGGTCTTTTGGAGGGCGGTACCGAGAGGGGGAGAGAGGGGGGGGGAAAGGGAAATAAACAGACTCACTTTATAGCGGCAGGAATGTCAGATGAACGTCCTTGGCCTGCAGCCCAACCTTCTCTTTCGGTCTGACTCAGCAGAATCCGGCCGGGAGGAGAAGGAGGAAGAAGGAAGCGTTTTCACGGAGCTGACAGGAGGAACAGAAGCCTCCAGCGGGAGGACATTAGGAACATTACCACATAGCGCCAGGGCCGTCGCCGGTGGGAGTTTACCGTCTACTACAATTTAAGAATTGAACATTGTCCAGATAATGGCTGTTGAATACAAATGAGAATAAAGTTAAAGAAAATGCAATGAGGGTTTTTATTTCTTAATATAAAACTATGAATAAGGGGCGAGAGAGTGCGGAAATTCCTTTTGTCCTACTGCTGCTATTGTCCAATCGTATATTGGATTCAACTTAATGCTTTTGTTAGAATTATATATAATTTCAGTTCCATAATTTCTTTACGTATATTTTCTCTTTTTTTTTTGCGAGGCAGCGTTGTCATAAGCAGGGTAAATATTTGATGTACAAAAGGAACCAGGTTGCTCTCGCTCTCTCTGAGTGAGAGAGAGATGGAGAGATCTACACTGCGTTTCAGCACATGAAAGGAGACTAATTTGGTATGCACAGGGGCAGGCTGCACCATTGAGTCTTTGAACTTCCATTAAGCAGTTTATCACCATGCAATGCAATTCATTTCATTTTCCCTAACCCTCAGGACGGATGACCCCCCTCCTCCCCCCCCCCCCCTCCCACCCCCTTCCTTCCTGACTCTGTGTCGAGTTAACGTGCACACACTGACCACAGTGAGCGTGTTGTGTGTTTAAAGTTGTGTGCTTCAAGTCGTGTGCCGTGTTGTGCTTCAGGGGCCCTTGAAGGCTCTCAAAATGCTCCCCACCTCATGCACCCGGGGTCAAGTCACGTCTGGGTGCCGCCTGGTACAAGTGCAGTCTCCTACTGTCTGCCTCTAAGCAGCTCCACTGGATCCGTTGAAGGTCAAACGCCTCGCTAAAGGCTCATTCCGCGGTGGCTGTGGGGGGGGGGGGGGGGGTGATATTCATTCCCAACCGTCACCCTCGGGTCACGAGCCTGCTTCCCGAACCTTCGTCAAACCTTCTAGCCACGCTAACGCTATGCTGTCCTCCTTCCTTTCACAGTCGCCCCCACTATCCATGAGATGAAGAGCCACGGGGTCGGCCTGGGACGCACGGCTCTGCTAAGGTGCGAGGCGGCCGCTGTTCCTGTCCCCACATTTGAATGGTACAAGGGAGAGAAAAGGTGAGAGCTTGTCGCTTGTCTGAGCTCGTCTTGACGGGGTCTGTGCCGTCTCAAACAGGATTTGGGGGGGTAATTCAATGTCTTAAAATGTCTTAATTTGTAATGTCAGACCTATAGTGCCACTATATCGCCAACCATGTAGGCCTCTATGTAAAGAGGGATGTGACTGTTGGTGCCATCCCACTGTTTCAGCAGATATGCATCATACTATTTAATGTAATGTCAGACCTGTAGTGAGAACAACAGTTGCATTACCTTAGGCTATGGTTAAGTTTAGGTTTGATTGTGGAGGTGTAAACAATGTAAACCATAAAGCCCAAATGCAACAGTGTTAGTTCACTTGGAGGGTGTGCAGCCTAATTGAAATTGTGTTCCTTGAAATGTTTTGGGATATAAAAGAACAAACCAAAGATAAACATAAACCACCAACTATTGCTGTTGGCAGAGATAGGCCTATTTTCTTTTTCGGCCAATAATTGAGCAGTGCATCCCTAATTAACTTAGGAAATGCAACAACATTGTATACTGGATTATAGTTGGAAATGGTATTGTTATTTCCTTGTATAAGTATTAAAAAGTTCTTAAAAGTAATTTGATTTGAAGTGGAGAGCAGATACCCTGTTCTCGGCACTGGTCTCCATGTTACAGCAGCAGTCCTAGATTGGAATCGATTCCCAACGTTAACTCGGATGAACGTTATACTCTGTGTACTGCAGGGGACCCAGAATGCTGTAATTCAGAATGTCAACGTTGAATGTTTTATAAAAATCAAACCAGATATATTAAGTAAATTAGCTGAAGCTTTTATCCAAAGCAACTAATAAGTTATGTATAACAGCTCACTTTCAGCTGAGTAACAATGTGCATCAAACAGTGTTGGACTTGGGTGCTATAGTCTTGAGTGTATAGTAGTAAATATATTAGCATAGTAGGTAGTAATATAGGCAAGGACAATTATTTAGTAGCAAAGTCCACGATTGGTAAAAGACAGTACGAACGTTTGCACTGTGTACATGGTGGCCAGTGTGGGTTTATATTTGCAGTGAACCATTAAGTGTGAATGTATGATGGGGGGGGGGGGGGGCGTTCCCAGCTCTGGCACATCAGGATAGCCGTCCCCTTCATCATCCCCTTCACTCGGGGGAGAGAGGAGAGCCCACGCCAGTGATCCAACCAGAGTACTCATCTGTGGCTCATCCTCACCTCGCATCATAATGCAATGTTTACGTAACTCCACCAACCGGCTTAAATCATGCGCTGCACATACATCAATCAGTAGTAGATTCAAGTGTCGGTTCTTGAATTTAAAAACCAAATTACCCCCATTACCCGTCATTTACCCACTCCCGGTGAGCGACATTTCAGTCATCAGTTCGCACTGTGCTAATTGTAATTATGGTGTGGATTAAATGTATTCAAATTGCTAAGGAAGCACGATTCTAGCATTTACTTAATTCAAGGCCTCACTTCATCCCTCGTGACTCTATATGGCAAAATGTAGATTTATCCCATGCATTTGTCATCATGAAAAGAGTGTACAGACATCAGAATACATGAAGTGTAACCTCATTGCACAGTGTCAACCAAGTCTTTTGCCTTTTTTGCCACGGTGGTATTGCTGTGCGTCTACAGTGACGAGTGTCTTTTCCAGTGTATTTAACCGTACGTAATGTACATGGTTGTTGCCATACTAGTATCAACACAGTTTGTCTATATCTGAATTAATGAGACAGTTTTGACAGCCACATCTTTCTTTGGAGGTGCCCTGCTCACAGTCTTGAAAGGATAGGGGGGTTGACTGCTCTCTGAGTGGCGCGGCACCTCCTGACGCACTGGGCGGGCCTGATGCTGCAGAGTGGTTCTTGTACTGAAACCAACCAATTTGTATGATAAGCCCTGGGACAACAACTGCCTCAGTCAATCAATGTTTGAGTGTCCTTTTCAAAGTTAATGACTGGTCTAAGGTGCATGGTCATAATGTGCATACTTTGTAGGGGTGTGCAAAACACGATCACGATTCTACTGATCTTCTACTGGTCTCTTCTTCAGTCGATTGGAACTGGACTTGTAGGAAAAATGTTTCTACTTCTAAGAAGTTTTCAATCAACTTTATTACAAAAAGGTTCAATTACAAGTTAAGTCACGATCCTCCGTCTTCCATCAATAACTAACAAACAGACATATTCATGTCTATATATGCAGTGTTGTGCTAGTTACTGAAAAATAGTAACTCAGTTACTTTACTAGTTACTTCATTTCAAAGTAACTTCGTTACTGTACTAGTTACTTACACCCAAAAGTAATGAGTTACTGTGAAAAGTAACTATTTAGTTATTTAAAAAATAAATACAAAAAAAAATTGCTCAAGTCCCATGCCCCATATACTCAAAATCGGTTGATCAACTTGACAGTTTCCATTCACATCACTGAACTCTGCTAAGCAATGTGGTCTAGAGCGTTTCATTATATATTCCCTCCCCGCCGTATGTATATACTCTGTCAGGATCTAGGGGTAACAGTACTGTATATTTGAATACCGCTTATGTCACAAATGTATCAGTACTAAATACCTATATGTCCCTATGCCATAAATGTCATGTATGTTGTGTATGTCATAAATGTCTATATGAATTGAAAATGGGGGACCCTGATGGAAACAAGACAAACGTCTTTCTCAGGTCTGCATCCCCTTAACAATTGTATGTATTGAGCCGTACTGTATTGTACCCATTCTGCAATCTGTTAAATAAAGTTTTCATTCATTCATTCATTCATTCATTCATTCATTCATTCATTCATTCATTCATAACCATCGTGCAGCGTTGTTTAAGATATCAATCAAAGCTTTGCAACGTTAGAATAGTTAGGATATCAATTGTGCATGAAATGACTATATTTATATTGTTTGATTAGTATTATGAGATTCCCTGGCAGATTTCGTACAGTCAAAATCCGTTGATCTTGAGTTTCAGTGAACACATTGCACTCACCAGTCTGCGGTGGTCGAGATGTAACGTTAGTCCAGTTGACTCCAGCAGCCCTTCAAACATGTTCTTTATCTCGTTTCCATGTTGTATATTAATTATCTCTCCAAGTAGTTGCTAAATGGTTTGTTAGTTCGTTATTACTGCGTTCTTATTATGTAGATTCATAGCGAGCGTCCTCTTGTTGTTTACTATAGAGAGCGTCTATTTCTTTCCGTAGCCTCATTTCTGGTTTGCGCATTTCTGATTGGCCAGTGGCCACTGACTGACGCTGTCTGGTCAGAGAACGTCAGAGAACGTCAGTCAGTGGCCAATCAGAAATGCGCAAACCAGAAATGAGGCTACGGAAAGAAATAGACGCTCTCTACAGTAACCGAAACAAACGCAGGCGAAATAAGGACGCTCGCTATGAATCTACATACAAAGAACGCAGTAACGAACTAACAAACCATTCAGTAACGTAAGTAGCGTTACTGAATTTAAAAAGTAATGCGTTAGAGTACTATTTACGGCAAAAAGTAACTTTGTAACGCGTTAGTCCCAACACTGTGTATATGTGACCCGGCACGGTCTAGGTTGGATTGTGCCGGCAGAGAACATTCCTCAGAAAAGCCATAAACGTTGCGCCATTCAGAAATGGGTCAAACATTTGATATTCACAATTTCTAGTGCTTTGAAATGTTCTCTATCTGTTTCCTTATTTTCTAAACTTAATACAACTTGTAAATGTGTTAATTATTGTTAGATTGTCCGACAGTATGTATTCCGACGCACTGGAAAGAACTACATTCGCCTCGGAGGGGTGTGGTTAAATACTCCGGAGGGAGACACGCAGATATTACTGCTAATTTCCATTCCGAGACAACGGACTCAGTTGGCTACTTTGTTGGCAGTGTGAAACATTCATATCTTTGGAACCGTTTGTGTTAAATTTAGGGCTGTCAAAATTAATGCTTTAACTTTGGAGATTTTTTTAAATTATTTAAAGCATTAAATAATAACAGCTGTTCTGATAGTTAAACAATTAGGTGGTCGAACATCCATAGTCAGCTGTCATTCTGATGACGGATGAGGCTATTTCAGTCTGACCAAGAAGACCAGGTGTCCAGCTGTTTAACAAAAGGCTTGTCTTATCTGATCATTTATAACAGGACGGAAATCTACCTCTCGGTCCTTTCCCAGATAATTATAACAGGATCACATTTGCTTTGCCACTTTCGATTCATATTCTTGTTTTCCAGTCTTTGTAATTGATGACATTCGTTTTGAAAAAGTCTGATGTCTTATTGTTGTTGTCGCAACAGACTGCAACCTTGTTGAAGGCAAGCGTCCAATGAAGTGACACACTTTGAATTATTTAATGTCCCGAAGAAGAAGGAGCTAGAAAACGAGGGTGAAATGTTTTGGGAATACTACAAACAAGGACTTGCATCTTCTGATTAACGCCATCATCACGGCTATTATCCAGAGACAAGGGAACTGGGGCAAGTAGCACACAGTACGGTCAACAAATTGTACCCTGTACCACTTTTCTGAACTCCCAAGCCAACTCTGAACGACTCAATCCATGACCTATTTCATTTTAAATGATCGACGCCCCTACATGGCCGTTGGGTAAGACTTTCAATACAATTGAGCCACTGAGTTATTTTTCAATGACGTATCCTGTCGCACATGAATGGCAGCTCATAACCCACGTTACCGACCTGGTAATAGCGATGCTAACATGATAAGGTCAGCTGCTACAGTACGTCGCTCCTGGAAGTATAATAAGAGCCTTGCCTCGCAGTGAGCTCTGATGCTGCCCTCTGTGTCACGACTGATGGAGCGGATCAGGCAAACCACTGGCTTCTCAATCATCTAGGTTAGCTGCCTCCACAAAGTCAATTGGGTTGTGCCATATTTCCTCAAATACATCAGGCCTCTGCCTCAAATTGGTCATAATTTGGGAATAAAATAAATTAGTGTGTTGAGCCAGAGTGAGGGTGGGGGTGGGTGCTCATCCTTCCACTTAAGTGCTATACATGTATTAGCTGTTGCAAAAAGCTATTCTTATTAATCTTATTTTAGAGATAGCCTTGGTTCAGGTGGGATGTTAATTCTAGTTATCTTCGACATGTTTCATAGTATAGACATATGTGAACAATATCAGAACATATGAATAAGTGAGCCAACTTCAGATGTACATCTTGGACAGTATTGAGCGATTGTTTGTCTCATACTATGCAGTCTTTCCGGGGTCTAGTACACGCTATGCATCAGATTGAACTGAGTCAAACTTGGTTTGTCATTCAAAGAAAAAAATTGTGCCGTTTCACACAGTTCTTCCTCATCAAATGTCTATGGTCTCTAACTACACACCCTCAAGACCCCTACGCTCTGCAACTTCTGGCCACCTCAAACCTACTCCGAGCTCCGGGAGGGTCATCAAGGAGAAGTCGCCTATTCTCGGTCCTTGCCCCGCAATGGTGGAACGAACTTCCCACCACAGTTACAGTAGGACAGCCGAAACTAAAGACGCACTTCTTCAATCATTATATATATAAAAAATAAAAATAAAACTCTAACCATAACTAACCTTACTGTCATGCACTTGTCCTAATATACTAACCTACACTGTAGCACTTAACACTTTGATGAGCATTGTTACTTGTAAGTCGCTTTGGATAAAAGCATCAGCTAAATGACTAAATGTAAATGTACATCACCCTCCCATTCTATTCACGTTAAGCCCCTCATTTTCTAGCAGATGAATAATGCTGGCATAGGTGTGAGATACAAACCCTTTAATTATTTCTTTGCTACTCAGCACATTATCTAATGGTTGTTTTGTGATGATTAACATTTTACCTCATTATGTTAAAATAGTGTCTGAGTTGCAAGCATTTTTATAAATGTCTCCCATCTACGCCGTCCTTGTATAAATCCCAAATGTATTGATGCCCTTCCCAAACAATGCTTGAGTGAGCCCATCTCTTAGAGCATTAGAGCCAAGAGAGGGTTTCCGTGGAATGGAATAAGATCCTCGATGGGTTGATTACACATTTATTACATATTTTAGACCATGTTTTGTAAGTGTGTTTTATGAATGGGTTCATTGTCAGTGTTCCTTGGTTTGTTGTTTGAATTAAAAGGGAACTATCTTATAAATGGCCTTTTTCAGTCTTTAGCATTGTTTCATAGCTATGTGGACTTATATTAATATGATCTATGTCTCTAATTCTCATATTGGCGCATTCTTCCAATTCTCCTCTCACAATATTCACCCTCACTGAACTGAGTCATCTGAAAATGTGCTGATCTGGGTGGAGGGGGGGGGGGGGGGGGGGGGGCTCGCGTTTAAATCTCGCACAGGGCCTCGCATTTCTCCCAGGCGGCCCTGCATATAGCGGAATGTTTACGAATAACCCCCCCAATCTGCTTTCCTTTAATTGATGGGTGTGACCTTATTGCTACTGTCAGGGGTTCTATAGCCAGCGGCAATGGAAAGGGAGACAGTCTGCAGCCTTGTCTAATGAAGCACAATAGGATGATTTTTGAAGAAATGTCATTATGTGTTTGAATTTGAGCCATTGGGCGCCTGTATATCATTTTAACTAACTTACAATAAGTGGGGCCAATGTCCATTCTTATTACATTGAATAGATAAGGCCATTCTACCCAGTGAAAAGCTTTTTCTGCATCCAGAGACACAGCAACTATGGGAGAGTTATCTGCTTCTGAGGCATTTATGATGAGCAATTCTGGATGAACCCAGTTTCGTGAATATGCTTTTCTAATCTTAACGCACGTTTTTTAGAGAATATGTTATAGTTCATGGATAAAATTTAGTTTGGTCTGCATGCATAATTTAGGATATTTCCCTGGTTTGAGTAGGACTCACGTTATGCATGCTAGTTCCAATGACTCTGGCAGACTTTTCCTATCTCAAAAGCATGGTTGTACATCAAGAGCAAAGGGTTGATCAATTTAGAAAGAAAGGCCTTAAATAATTCTATAGACAAACCATCCAAACCAGGGGATATCCCTGAAGTAATTTTGGAAATGGCCTCTAGTATTTATTCATTATAGGCTTGATGACGAAAGGTGGTCGTCAACGAAGGTTTTTTTCATGACGACAACGAGACGTGACATCACGTTATTGAAGACCATGTCACGCTAACGAGACTAAATTGTTTATTAAATATCGTTGAACACAACTGAGGACACAAAAAATTCATTTACAAAAACCAGAACGAAATTTCTCTTCATGTATGTTGATATTGTTGACTAAAACAAGACGAGACAAAATAATTATAACTTTTTCTTAATGCCATCGTCCAGACAGAGCAGTGTGATGGGGAGCTCTGTTATTAGCATTAGCTGAAGAGCTATTTGAAAATCTAGTTTTAGCTTAACGTTACCTTGGCTAAAGTTGGGACTATTCATAATCCAGCTGCAGACCTGCAAGCAAAGTACAGCAAGTTGGCAAAGGAGTATTCCAAGGTAAATCACTTTTTCACCACTAACGTTACATTCTTTCCATCTAGCTCACGTTAACGTGGCTAACCTAGCTCACGCTAATGTGGCTAACTGATCGACCTCTCGCACACAATTAATGACATGTTGCGGACAGCCATACCGGTGACAATGTTTAGCTTTTAGTGCCAAATGATAAGAGTCTGAGGCGGAGTCTCAAAAGAGAATGTTGAATATTTATTGTGCATTAAAAATCACAACAGAGCCTCTGCTACTAGCTGACCTAAACGGAGCCTTCTGGAAGCAAGTGCAACAACGAATAATGTCCGTGTGGAACCAATGTGCCAACAACCTTTCCGTGGGTGAAGCATAGTTGTCATTTAATGATACTAATACTAATCTATACAATCACCTGTTGTTGAATAAATACTATTACTTTCTAGTTATTACTAAAAAACAGTATATATAAAACAGTAGCTGTAAAAAAGAAAAGAAAAAAAAAGTTTTATAATTTATATAATATAATTTTTTTTAGTACATTAACTAAAAATAGACAAAAATGTCATCCGTTTTCATCGACAAAATCTAGACTAAAACAAAAAAGACAAAATTGAGACAAAAACTGACTAAGACTAAAATGCTCAGACATTTAGTTGACTTTAATTGAAAACTGACTAAACGAAAAATAAATGAAGATGGCTAAATATGATGAAAACGAAAAAGGAGCACTTGACACATGACTAAGACTAAAACTAAAATGAAAATAGCTGCCAAAATTAACACTGGTGGTCGGATACAGTTTTTGTCCAATATTTGCATGGGGGGGTTGAATGTGCTTTCAAAAAAGGCCTATTCCAGAATAACTGTTGACTGGAGAGTAAAAAGAGTCTTTTGCCGCCTGTGTTGGAGTTGTCTGCTTGGATGTGTCTAGATCAGTGGTTCTCAAACTTTTTACACCAAGTATCACCTGAGAACGTAGCTGGCTCTCCAAGTACCACCATATGACCGACGTTAAAATACAGTCTATTCAGCTATGCACAGTTCACGCAGGAGGCAAATGTATTCCTAATAGCATTATTTATTGTTACGCGTACCACAGGTTGAGAACCACTGGTCTAGATCATAACATTTGATCACAAAAAAGAAGACGTGTCTAGATCAGCGGTTCTCAAAACTCAGATCAAGTTTTCCACCTGGCAGCTATGTGTGTTTGCCATGTCTTGCCCCTTCATCAACGGAGGCCGACACACAGTATCTCACTACATCCTGCGCATGTATAATCGTGGGAGGGGGGTCTGGTCTTTTGTGTGTAACCTGGACTCGGAATGGATAGGTTTGTTGTCAGAAGCGGTGCCGGATGGCCGTGATGAAATGGGTTCTGCGCATAACCAGCTGCTATACCACACTGAAGTGAGGTGGCTATCTCGAGGCAGAGTATTAAATCGCCTTTTCTAACTCAGAAAAGAAGCGCAGATTTTCCTTGCAGACAAAAACAACCCATTGGCAGAGAAATGTGCTGATAATGAGTTCCGTTAGTGGCACTCCAGGATAATCAGCAGAGATTTTGGGGTATTTACTCTGCTTGATGGCACTCCAGGATAATCAGCTGAGATTTTGGGGTATTTACTCTGCTTGATGGCTTTTTGTAGGAACAGAATGTTGTAAAAAAAATAATTGAAGCCCATCATCTGTAGCCACTAGAAGGGCTCATTGAACAATTTTGGAGAGAGAGTGCGGACAATTTGGACAACTGGATCAAAGATCCGTTACTTACGCATGACGCAGCAGGCCACTCTCTGAGCAGGAAGCGCTCAATGATCTTTCGTGTGACGAGCTACTGAAAGTCAAGTTCACTGGACAGGCCCTCGCAAAGTTCTGGATATCAGTCCGGAACAAGTACCCAGTGTTGTGTAATGCTGCGCTGAGAAAGATTGTCCCCTTCGCATCAACATACCTGTGAGGCCGGATTTTCAGAGTAGAAGCGGATCTCTGCCAAAGCGCACATGAACGCATTTTCTTTTCATGTTCTGGCAACATATTTTGGCTAAATATGCCTTGTTTTATAAATGTGTATACAGAAACAATTCCGTTGCTTTTGTTGATAATATTCATTAATTTCATTGATAACATAGTGCTGTAATAAAAATGTTCTAATAAATATGCATGATCAAGTTCAACAACGTGTGCTTTTATTTTGATATTACTTATTCATTCCTCTGTGGAGTTTGGGGGTTTGAGAACCCCTGGTCTAGATTGAGATCAAGTGCTGAATTAAAATCCCCTCCAATAAAGGTCTGACCAAGGAGAGGCTTGGTGAGTTTAAGAAAATGTAACTGAAGAGGTCATCATAATTAGGTTAGTAATATATATTTACTAGTGATGGATTGAGAATAAACAGCCCTGAATAATAGCATACCATCCCTTTATCTTTAAGAGTGGATATTAATTAATATAGCCACTATTGCTTGTGTAAAAAAAATAACTAACAGGAAAGGTGGACACATACAATGGCACTGAAATAGTGACAGAACTTTCAGCTAGCTTTTCCATAAAGTATGTAAAGGTGTAATCCTTAATGCTGTCAAACAGTGACCTCTAGGCAAAAGAGCTCTGCTCGGTATTGCACGTTGTTTCCTTTTTTTGCTTTGGTCTGGTTTGTGGGTTGGAGTTGAGTAACTTATTATACTGTACATTTATCAGGACCTCTCTCAGACCTTGCAACCCCATCCCCTACTGTATATAGCCTACTGACTGAAATCCAATCCACACATTGGACAAAAACAAAAACTGTAAACAAAGCTCAGTACCATGTTGTCATCTTTTGCCTAGAGGTTGCCTTTTGGCGACAATACAGATTCAGAAGAGTGATTCATCATAAAAAAGATGATTTTCATGCCTGTACTGTAGATACATTTTCATCAGTCTTGAAGGTCATCTTGCACTGAATGTCATTCCATGTGACTTGTTATGCTGTTACATTTCAAAATGCATTTCCCATTAATTTTATGAATAAATTCACCTTTCCCTTTATATTAGATTAGATTAGATATTGAAGATCTCCAAGTTATCATATTGACGCATCACCGTGATGTAATCACAGCAGGCGTACGTACGTATGGATCCAATCTAGTTTGGTTACACCTTTATTCTGCTTCATTCTAAATGTCTAAATTCTAAATGTTATATTATGAACTGCTATCCATCATTGTATATTTAACACAGCGGAGACCAGCCATTGGGGGTACATTGATTTCTGGGTAAAGTAGTCATTATACATTGTAAGAGAAATGGCTCCAGTGACTCCAATGGACTGTAGCTCTGGAAGAAGTATTGTGTTATCAGCATGATTCATAAGACATCGATTGAAAAGTATCCGCCCGATTTGTACAAGTGATGGCTTATTTCGAAGGTATGAACCTGTACTTTCACATCATGTAAAATTTTGAAGATCGCTCAAAAGGACCTCAAGTCTGTGCTGAGTCACATATGCTGATGCAGAAATAACAATATGATTAGACATGTGTAACGGTTGTGACAACGTCACCTCAAACTTCGATGCCCCGAGGGAGATTCAAACACGGGTCTCTCACGCCGCGTGCAACAACACAGACCGCTATACCAAGAGGTGAATTCACTTCTTTGTACCGTGTCTATGCGTCTTTTTAGGATGTGAGAGTGAGTTTAACCCATAGCACCCCTACTCACCCCAGCCCTTCTTGACTGCGCTGCACGATACCATCTGTTACACATGTACCCTGTATCAAAGTCAAAGTCAGCTGTATTGTCGCTTCTCATAATGTGCAAGACCTACAGAGAAATTAAATTTTGTTTCCCCCTTCCCATATATAAAAAAAAGTATCTAATATAAACATAAAGTAACATATAGGACACTATAAACATAAAGTAACATATGGGACACGATGTACACACAATATACAGGAATATATACAGTATAAACAGTGGCTAAACAAATGAATGTATGATTGAAATAAATATAGGAGGTAAAGAGAACTTAGTGCAAATATTTGTTTAGCTGCAGTGTTACATATATATAATATATTCCCAGCATTTATCAGTATAACTGATAAATGCTGTATGCTGACCTCTGTAGAAATATGTACTGTATATATTTAGTACAGTATATGTATGTCATATGTAAATAGAACTGTGGAATTATTTCCCATTGCTATTCTACCTGTAAATGTTTTTAGTCTTATATTTGAAATTTATATTTCACTTGGCTCTTCTTAAGCTCAGAAACTATAAGTCTCAAATAGTTCCATGAGCTGGGAATATAGGACACAGGGCAGTGGCACTGGTGTGAATGACTATAATGGACAACGACTTTATACCAGACAAAACGACACAACACAAATGGTTACATACTTTTAAATTGAAATATTGAAAAACCTAACAAAGAATATACATTTGTTAAAATTACCCACTCAGAAATATGATAATTATATTAGGGCTGAACGATTAATCGATTTGGAATGATGCAATTATCAAATCGCTCAAAAATAAATAATATCGCAAAATAAATTGTATTTATTTATTATTATAATTTTTTTATTTAACCAGGAAGTCCCATTGAGATACAAGATCGGTTTGGGAGAGGGAGGTAAGGGATTTTAGATTGTGTGTTGTGAAGTTTAGACTTCAGAGAGGGAGAGTAAAGTACAGAAAAAAAGGTACCGTTGGGTACCTGTATTGATCCCCAGGTAAAAAGAAACATTTTCAGGCTCGGTGTCCTGAAAAGACCCACCGCGTAGGCGAGATGCAAGCTACATTTTACAGTAAACCGCTGTGGCGCTGCTTAAAATAATAATAATTATAATCGCAAATGTAATTGCAATCGCAATATCTGTCAGAAAAATCGCAATTCGATTATTTCCCAAAATCGTGCAGCCCTAATGGATATTGTTATGTATTGGGAACGTGTGAAATTGCAAGGGTTATACATGAATAAAGACGCTAGACCCTGTTTGCGATCCTGACAACCTGAAACTGCCAGTCTAGGGGTATCCAAGCTCTATAGCCCTAACATAAAGTGTAGTATTGAGGAAGAGACAAGGAAACAGAATACAGTGGTGGGTTTTCCAAAAAGACAGAGAAATAAGTAGGGTTAGCTCACCATATCATGTGCACATAATCACAGCCATGGCCAGCTCCATCTGCGCCCTCCTTAGCCGTGTGAATCTGATGACTGTATATCAGGGACTGTATACAGAGTCGGGAACTGGTTCATTAAAAAAAAAACGTAACGACCCGCCTGGAGGCACTTAATCTATTCCAATCTTCTCCAAACACTCGCCGCGGACAGTCCAAAGCCTCCGCTTCCCCAAAATACTTGAGTTTGTAGTCCATAATGAATTGTTTGTTCACCAGCTCTGCATTTTCGTGACCACACATTTCTAATTGTTTGACAACTACAAAATAATGCCCAACACCGGAGTCGTTTTGCTGATTTTGCCAGTGTTTTTGGGAAGAGGAGGCTTTGGACTGTCTACGGAGAGTCCAAATATTGGAGAAGATTGGAATAGATTAAGTGCCTCCAGTCGGGTCGTTAACGTTTTTTGAATGAACCAGTTCCAGACTCTGTATTCAGTCCCTGTAGCACTGAGTTCACACGACTAGGCCTTCCTGGGCAGCGCGGCCAGGCAGCGGTCAATTAGATAGCAGTTCAGTTTTTTTTTTGGTTTGGTTGGTCCAGTGACGAAACAACAAAATTGTATACAAAGAAAGTTCATGGGTGTTCATTCACAATGAGTAGGTTTCTGTCTCGAGGAAAACTGGCTTCCTCCATGTGCCACAAGCTTCTCCTGTCCTGTGTGTCACTGAGTTTACATGTTCTAGTCCCTGCTTCCCCACACATGCACACTCATTACCACACATTTAGCAATCGATGCTCGACCCCATATTTATCTCACTGAAAACCAGCTCATACAAAAAGTGAATCAATGGAAGGAAAATAGAACCCATCCTATTCCTCTCATGCCTAACATTCCACTGAATGCTGCATGCAAGGTAAGGCCTAGCCTGCTGTTTCACTCAAATCTAGGTTACACAATTAATCACACAACACACACACAAGTGGGCAGATCCTTTGTGTGCAGAATGCAGATGCTTAAAAGTCCAATCTATAACTGACTGCTGAGAAGGCATTATGTCTAGACTCTAGACCACCACAAAGAACCAGTAAGTTACAGTAGAATACACTTTCCATTAGGAGATTTAAAAGCCGAATATTTATTTTGAAAGCTAAATGATTTCAGACTAGATCCCTGGAGGGACCAATGGTATTATGATGAGTTGACAAGAAACAACAAAACTACTAATCACGTCATTCCACATGAGTGCATATAGAGTATTCTGCTTTAAATATCCAGGCATTCACTTTGAAACTTAATGAACAAGTTATTTTGGAATTGATGTTGGCTTGAAAACAGTCTAGACTCTAGAACCATGCCCTCAGTCTAGAAGCATGCCCTCAGTCTAGAATCATGCCATCAGTCTAGAAGCATGCCCTCAGTCTAGAATCATGCCATCAGTCTAGAAGCATGCCACCAGTCTAGAGCCATGCCATCAGTCTAGAAGCATGCCCTCAGTCTAGAAGCATGCCATCAGTCTAGAACCATGCCATCAGTCTAGAAGCATGCCATCAGTCTAGAACCATGCCATCAGTCTAGAAGCATGCCCTCAGTCTAAAAACATGCCCTCAGTCTAGAATCATGCCCTCAGTCTAGAAACATGCCCTCAGTCTAGAACCATGCCATCAGTCTAGAACCATGCCATCCGTCTAGAACCATGCCCTCAGTCTAGAACCATGCCATCTGTCTAGAAGCATGCCCTCCGTCTAGAACCATGCCCTCAGTCTAGAACCATGCCCTCAGTCTAGAACCATGCCATCAGTCTAGAACCATGCCCTCCGTCTAGAAGCATGCCTTCCGTCTAGAACCATGCCATCAGTCTAGAACCATGCCCTCAGTCTAGAACCATGCCATCAGTCTAGAACCATGCCCTCAGTCTAGAACCATGCCATCCGTCTAGAACCATGCCATCCGTCTAGAACAGGGGTATCAAAATCGCGGCGTGCGGGCCAATTGCGGCCTGCGGGATGATATTTTGCGGCCCCCTACTGGACATCAAAGTGTAGTGTTAATGCGGCCCGTGCACTACTGTTTGCCGAGTCGTTGTGCGAGAGTTGGAAGTTTTATTTATTTGATCACTTGTAGGCTACCATAGCGCAGGCTCATGACAGCAACGTTATGTTAGTGACTTGGTTGAAATGTGATTCCGGAGTGATATGATATCAAGTAAAGTGGAAGCAAATGCATCCTCGCTATCTCTCCTCTGCGAGCAGTGCTGCGCGCTGTCCGCCTGCACTGCCACCGTCTGTCTGTGTACGAGTCTGGTCCAATCACATACGCGTCCCGTCAGCGTTTTTCCCCCTCACCCACAGTCTGCGAATCAGAGGCAGAGTAGGGGAGTAGGGCGGGTCTTCACGGACTGCATGTTGTCTCTCTCTTTCAGTTCAAGTCGGAGCAGAGTTGACAGCGCATCTACAGTAAACTCACTCCCAGTTTTATCTCTGTGAAATAAATGTAGCTATTAGCCTATTTTCGCCAGCAGGCAGCCAGCAGAAAAATATGGCATTTTCAAAGATGGTCAGTAAAAGAAAAGTCGACTGCAATTCAAAGGTGAATGGACGGAAAAAGTCCCAGCCAGGGGCGTAGCTCGAGATTCTGGGCCCCATGAAAGAATCAATTTGTGGGCCCCCAATCTATAAAAAAATGTGGGGCCCTCAATCTATAAAAAAATTTGGGGCATTTATTTATTGATGAAAATGCATAATATGGTTTTTACCTATTTTTTTTATAAACAGCTTTGTGATAGAATAAAAAAAAATGCACAGTGCATTTCCATAGCTGTGGATGAGTCCACTGACACCACTGAGAAGCCTGAAGAACCGTTCATGTTCTGAAGAACTGTTCATGTTCTGAAATGTTATTGCTAAAGATTGAGAAGATTGGATCAGTTGTACTTTTTTTTTGAATACTTGAAACCCTTTTTTTGTGGAATATTTGATGCGGCCCAGCCTCACCCAGACTCTACCTCCAGCGGCCCCCAGGTAAATTGAGTTTGAGACCCCTGGTCTTGAACCATGCCCTCAGTCTAGAACCATGCCATTGCCATCCGTCCAGAACCATGCCATCCGTCTAGAACAATGCCCTCAGTCTAGAACCATGCCCTCAGTCTAGAACCATGCAATCAGTCTAGAAGCATGTCCTCAGTCTAGAACCATGCCCTCAGTCTAGAATCATACCCTCAGTCTAGAACCATGCCCTCAGTCTAGAACAATGCCCTCAGTCTAGAACCATGCCATCAGTCTAGAATCATGTCCTCAGTCTAGAACCATGACCTCAGTCTAGAACCATGCCATCAGTCTAGAAACATGCCCTCAGTCTAGCACCATGCCCTCAGTCTAGAACCATGCCCTCAGTCTAGAGCCATGCCCTCAGTCTAGAAGCATGCCCTCAGTCCAGAGCCATTCCCTCAATATGGCTAGTTATCCATGAAACTAAGTCAATAGGGCCAACCTCCTGTCTGCACAAGCTGACTGACTCTAAATGAAACATACTCGACGGTGCACACTAAGTAGAGTCGGTTCAGTTTCAGTCAGCTTGTACAGACAGGAGCTTGGCCCCAGTGACTGTATTGTTTGTGGCTAATTTAGCAGAGATGCAGGTATTCACTGATTGACAACATCATTGGTAAACTGCTGACACAAATAATAATAACACCAGATTACCTGCAAATTGACGCCAAGCAATTACTTATGTTATATCCAGAATTAACCCTGTAGATACTGTACATAAATCATAATGTGATGAGAATGTTAGACTATTTTGATTAGGGTGGCCAGTAATTATGTGATGTCATGGATCCATCCGTCCTAATGTCATTGATGTCTGTTTGCACTTGTACATTACCTTACGACAACATTGCTGGTTGGTCAGGAAATTACTTTATCTCTCAATATCTTCAGGTCTTCTGTATTAACATATGCAGCTCATTACAATAATATGACAAAACAGTGGGTCCACAACTGAATGAAATATGTATGTGTACTGGCACTGGATAGCAATTCCTGGACCAGCAAGAATTCACAATTTAAACACCCCGAATTACTTGTTGGTAAAACATGTAGTTTGACGTTCTGTTCTCCTTAACATTATCTCAGGTTGTTTATTTGTCTCCGCATACAAGTGTTAAACTATATTTCAATCCATCCATCAAATATGCCTTGTAATATATCTATGTCAAATACCATACACACATAAACGGTTGATACTGTTACGATTTTATATTGTATGGACTTGCTTGTTAACTACTGAGTTAGTTTTCCATTAATTCCAAATAAACTGCTGTTGCTCCTGGAGATGTGAAATACACCACTTCCTGTGTGTCGGAAGATTGTCCTGTGAATGTTGTACCAGGGCCCCGTTCCATGTACCGGGATAACCGAGTTAGCCGGATAACTTTAGCTGGATAACTGGGTTAGCCTGACTTTCCGATTTCATGTACCTGGATTTTCCAAATCACCATGACAACATATCCAAAAGTTTGAGCCTGGTCGAAAGCAGAGTTCAAGTTCAAGTTAGCCTGAACTATCGCCACGCCCCCGCAAAGAAGTGACAGCCCGTTTCCTGAAACTATTCCCACAGTCTACGATCTGCATTATACCATTCTGAATTACGTTTTTGTGCTCCATTCTTCCAGAGGGGGCTTTTGAAATGTAAAATAGACCCAAAATGCTGATATTAAATTCACTTTGTCCTAAATAATGCACGTTATATATACCGTGGCGACGGTGGCGCTCGCTCGTGCGATGTACACATGATGTGGTTATTTTAATTGTAACTGGGATTAAGATGTCTGATGAGATGCGCTGTTTGACGGATTTGAGAAATTGAATGAGCCGTTGACGTCACATTAATGAATGAGGATAAAGAGATAAACTTCATTCAAAACAAAGGATATTCTAAACACGGGTCTCTCGTTCATTAATGTATAAACAATGAATTTATCCCATCTGGCCCAGTGGCCCAGCGGTAGTGCTCAAGCCTCCCAATCCACCGACCGGGGTTCAAATCCCCGTGTTTCCAATATGATTTTTTTGAATATAATATTAATGATTATACGCCAAAGTAGCCTGGTTTTAAGTTAAAATATTATAAATCTACATGCATTGAGGATGTCATTCTTTATATAGCTCTCAACGTGCACCAAATTGAATTATTCCTATATTGCAAAAAGAAGGACCCCGGTCTTGAACCCCGGTCGTCCGTGTGGAAGTCAAAAGAACAACCCGTTGGACCACATTGGAGATAAGTTAAATATTGACTATACATCAATCAATGGGCAAGAAAGCCGTCTCGTAATTCTGTATAACAGTTAACTAGTTATTTTCGCTAGCAAGATCTCATTTGATTATTCAATCCAGCAGGCAAGTTTAAAGAAATATAATCTGATTGATTGAGGTAATGAGGGACTTAGAATTAGCCTATAGATAACGCATTTAACTTGTCGGCGAGGCGATTGAGCCTATTGCAATCTGTCAATAAAGTCTTAAATCAATTAATCAATCAATGCCGTTGAGAATCAGGGTCTCTGCCATCGATACGTGCTGGCTTTCCACCTAAAACGGGAGCGCGCATCTAGCCTGACTTGAGCCTGACTCTCAAGTCTGGCTTGAGTTAACGAGACTGAATCCTCCTTTGTGAAACAGGAAAATCCCGGCTTTGAACATCGGGTTAACTGAAGCTGGATAATGGACATGTTGATCGACTTAGTTGAACCACGTACATGAAACAGGGCCCAGATGTACCAGAACTAGAACAGCCGAGAACTGGATATAGGTTAAATCACTATTGTGTTATATTGATTGGTGATAGACTGGCATATTAGACATTATTTATATGAATTTCTTTTGAGATTATTACTTTAAATATAAAAAATTATTAAATGTATTTTTGAATTATATGTTTTATTTCAGTTTTGGCTCTCTGGTTTGCTAGCTTGCTCATGTTTGCTAGCTAGCTACATTTTAGCTTTTATTTAGCTAGCACTATCACTATCTAATTATTAATTTCAGATTATCTCAATTTGAGCCAGAAAGACAGCAATGCTCATCAGTTTTGGCTGGTACCAACATGGCTGACTGTTAGCTCACCTTTGCAAACTGACGCTTATTTCCATGGTACCAAATGCAAATAAAAAAAGATATGTATTTTTAAATATAATAATAATAATAATAATAATAATAATAATAATAATAATAATAATAATAATAATAATAATAATAATAATAATAATAATAATAATAATAATAATAATAATAATAATAATAATAATAATAACAATAACAATAACAATAACAATAACAATAATAATAATAATAATAATAATAATAATAATAATAATAATACAAATAATACAAATAATAATAATAAAGCTTTAGTAGTAGTGTAAACAAATAAGTACATTTGAATGTCGTTTGAAATGTGCCCCTCTTTACACAGCTGTTTTTCTTTTGGTAATTTATTTCATTTTGCAGGCATGAGTAGCAGGGCTATTTGTGATGACATCACCAACGTTGTTTGGCTGAGGCAGTTGTTGTCTCGGGGCTATCATACAAAATGTCCTGGTCTCAGGAAAAGAACCACACGTGTGCCCAGATCCTGCCGAGATCACCACGTGAATGTTTGCGATTAACATTTGAGGGAGTCACAGTGGGAGTGGGAACAACAGATGCTCCAAGATTTGCTGGACATAAGGTCATACATACTGTTTCAACTCTGAGCGCCTCTCCGCGCCAGTCTAACCAAGAGAGCACACACGGGGCCGCGGCACGGCCAAGATAGAGACCTGCTCTCCCTCTGGAGGTTCCCTTTGTGTGCATAACCAAGGCCAAAATTGTAGCAATAACAACTACCATCCCAACAGGATGAAGAAGAGAAATCTGTCATATCCACAGTAACAGTGCAGGCATGAAACAGCATATGTCTTTTATAGACGGGTTTCTTGTTTGTAAACATAATGTGTTCCAGCCAATCAGCAATATCCGCTGAAGCAAATGACTGAGTTGCCCCCTACCTATCTATATCTGTACATATCCTACGCTGCTGGCCAGTATGACTACTACCATAATGTATTTATACCTGTATCACTGAACATATTATCACTAGCACTACACTATACTAATTAATTTGTATATTTTGTACCCAGTTTAATCACCTGTACATTGTATGTTGCTGTTTCATGAAAAAAACCATGGCACTCCCCTGACTAAAAGTACAATGGAGTTATATGGAAAATCCATAGCACTCCCCTGACTAAAGGTATAATGGAGCTCTATGGAGAAACCATGGCACTCTCATGACTAAAAGTATAATGGAGCTCTATGGAGAAACCATGGCACTCTCATGACTAAAATTACAATGGAACTCTGGAGAAACCATGGCACTCCCCTGACTAAAAGTACAATGGCGCTCTATGGAGAAACCATGGCACTAAAACAAAAATTATAATGGAGCTAAAAGTAAATTCAAATGAAAACAACTGGATGTAATTTGACCAAATCAGCATGGATGTGAGTGAGAGTATTCCACATGTTACATAGCTAGCCTTGGCATGGATTGGTTGTTTAGATCGCTAGCATGTAAACAAATGTACATGCCCCGTTGTTCTGACCAGATTTACGTTCCTTTGTGCCTCCTTGATGCGTGCGGTACACCGAGTCTGACGTGGACCAGAAACCTGTCAATATACTGTGGAGGTTCACCTATGCAGCCCAAAGTGAAACAATTAGGCATCGTATCAGAGTACAGACGTTCCAGGTGGAGCGCAGCAGGGCACGGCGGCCGAGTGGCACGTGCCGCTGTGTCACACTCACTCCGGGTCACTCCTCTCTCTGGTTCAGTCCTTCAGAACATCTCTCTGTGAACCTCTGCGTCAGAGGGTTGGATAAAATGGCTCTACTGAAGTAGGTGATGAAGTAGCTACTGTACGCCGTGGAGCTCCACTAGGGATGATACACATTCTCACCCTCCTCTCTTGACTTGCATGCCATCTCCTCCTTGATACTTTGGGAGAGTGTGTGTGTGTGTGCGTGTGCGTGTGTGTGTGTGTGTGTGTGTGTGTGTGTGTGTGTGTGTGTGTGTGTGTGTGTGTGTGCGTGCGTGCGTGCGTGCGTGCGTGCGTGCGTGCGTGCGTGCGTGCGTAGAGGGGGGGGGGTTACGAGTCCTCCCCTGACCTCTGCAACTCGTTTCTCCTCTTCTTCAATAATAAAGTATCTTTAATCAACAGCTCACTGACTGCCCGCATCGCCAATTCCCCCACCCTCGCCCCCCCCACCAACATTTTTCCCCCACCTGACTCCATCCCTCCCACCCCTTTTACTGCCTTCGCCCCAGTTGACTCCTCCTTCATCATGGACCTCATGACTACCTCCAAGACCACTACCTGCTCCCTTGACCCCCTACCCACTACTCTCACCAAAGCCTGCCTCCCTGCTCTCATCCCCCACCTCACCGCCCTTTTCAACCAGTCACTATCCCTAGGCCACGTCCCCTCCCCCTACAAACTCGCCGCTGTCACCCCTGTCCTCAAAAAACCCACTCTTGACCCATCCACCCTCTCCAACTACCGCCCCATATCCAATCTTCCTTTTTTCTCAAAAACACTGGAACGTATTGCTGCCTCCCAACTCCACTCCCATCTCCAGTCCAACACCCTATATGAACCCCTTCAGTCTGGCTTCCGTCCCGCTCACAGCACCGAAACTGCACTGGTAAAGGTCATCAACGACCTCCTCATCTCCGCTGACTCCGGTGCCCTCAACATCCTGATCCTACTCGATCTCAGTGCAGCCTTTGACACAGTGTGTCACTCCATCCTCCTCCAAAGGCTGCACCAACTGGGTGTTGAGGGCACAGCACTTGACTGGTTCTCCTCCTACCTCACTGACAGACACCAATTCATCTCCCTCTCCGGCCACACCTCCCCCCCCTCCCCAGTCACACAGGGGGTCCCCCAAGGCTCAGTCCTTGGCCCCCTGCTCTTCATCTGCTACATTCTCCCCCTTGGTCACATCATCCGCAAATACCACCTCAACTTCCACTGCTACGCTGACGACACCCAAATATACATCAGTACACAATCCCCCCACAGCCCACCCCTCAGTCACATTGAATCATGCATCACCAAACTCCAAACTTGGATGACCCACAACTTCCTCAAACTGAACAGTGACAAGACTGAACTCCTCATCATTGGCACCAAAACCACCCTCACCAGATCCGGACCCATCACACTCACCATCAACGACTCCACCATCACCCCCTCCCCCCTAGTCCGCAACCTTGGTGTCCTCCTTGACCCCACCCTCTCATTTGACCCCCACGTCCGCTCCATCGTCAAAACATCCTACTTTCACCTCCGCAACATCGCAAAAATCCGTCACTGCCTCTCCCCCCCCGCTGCTGAATCCCTCATTCACGCCTTCATCTCCTCCCGCCTGGACTACTGCAACTCCCTCCTCACTGGTATCACCTCCCGCTCCCTCCATAAACTGCAAATGGTCCAAAATTCAGCCGCCCGCCTCCTCACTAACACCCGGTCCCGCGAACACATCACTCCTGTCCTCCACTCCCTCCACTGGCTCCCGATCAAACACCGCATTAACTTTAAAACACTACTCCTCACCTTCAAAGCCCTCCACAGCCTGGCCCCCCCCTACCTGACTGATCTCCTTCTCCCCTACCGCCCAACCCGTTCCCTCCGGTCCTCCTCCACTGCCTCCCTCACTGTCCCGACATCCAAGCTTAAAAACTTCGGAGATCGGGCCTTCTCTCGCACTGCACCCCGACTCTGGAACTCCCTCCCCCAGTCCATCAGAGACTCCCCTACACTCTCCACCTTCAAAGCTCGCCTCAAAACCCACCTGTTCTCCCTTGCCTTCAACCCCCCCCACCCCTAAACCCCCCCCCTCCCCTCCAACCTGATCGATATGTCTCTAGTCTTTTTTTTGTGCCATCAGGCTGTCTCCCCCGTTCCCCCCATGGTCTCATGTTCCTTTGTTTTTGTTTCTTTGTTGTTTTGTTTTGTTTCTTTGCTTTCGCCTCTTTGTTTGTACCCCTGCTCCCGACTACTGTCAGCGACTTCGGGTTATTGAGAAGCGCTATATAAATTAAATGAATTATTATTTTTATTATAAGAAGGTTTAACCCTCAGACACCCGCGGTGGACATTAGATTTTTTCAAGATTCAAGAGTTCATTCTTCATTCATTCATTATTCATCACATACATACCAGGGCATACAGTGAAATGTGGTTGGCCATGCCCGCTACCATTGTGCAATAAAACAATAGTAATAGTAGTAATAATAATAAGATAACTAGAATAGACATGGTAAATAGACATGTTAATAAATGGCTTAAAGGCACTGGATCATATGTACACTCCTATACAATGTGCAGTTTTTCTTCTATGTCCCTATGCTATACTTGCTGTTACTAGTAACTATACTATACAACAATCACGACAAGTTATTTTCTTAAAGTCTCATTTTTCCTTCCTTTAAAGTGTCCTTTTCTTGTGTGTGTAAAGTGACCTGTGGTGCGTTTGTGTGTGTGCGAGTGCAGACTGTTGTGTGTGTGTGTGTGTATGTGTGTGTTCATGTGTGCTTGTGTGTGGAAAGATCAGTGTTCATTGTTCTGATGGTCTGGGGGAAGAAGCTGAGCCTTAGTCTCTCTGTTTTTGCTGTGTGTATGCGGAGGCGCGTGCCTGACCGCAGCAGCTTGAACAGGCTGTTGTTGGGGTGGTGAGGGTCCTTCATTATTCTGCAGGCTCTGGATTTGCACCTCTTATTGTATAAGTCCTGCAGGGGTGGTAGTGCAATACCCGTAGTCCATTCTCTGTAGAGCCTTCCTATCCTGGGCAAACCAGGCAGTGATGTTCCCAGTCAGAATGCTCTCTACAGCCCCGGAATAGAAGGAGTGGAGTATCTTCCCTGATACTCTGAACTTCCTTAATTGTCTCAGGTGGTAGAGGCGCTGTTTCGCCTTTTCTTTTTTTTACGTTGTGTGAGTTGACCATGTCAGGTCCTCTGTCATGTGGACTCCCAGGTACTAAAACTGCTCACCCTGTCTACGATAGCCACATTTATCCACAGTGGCTTGTGTGTCCCCTGCTGTATTCTCCTAAAATCCACCATCAGCTTCTTGGTTTTACCAATGTTCAGGAGTAGGCTGTTATCCCGGCATCAACGTGCCAGTACATCAACATCCTCCCGGTAGGCCTTCTCGTCATTGTTAGAGATCAGCCCCACCACCACTGTGTCGTCCGCAAACTGCACTATGGAGTTGGAGCTGAACCTGGCCACACAGTCATGTGTGTACAGTGAGTACAGCAGGGTGCTTACAACACAGCCCTGGGGGGACCCGATGCTCAGGGTGATTGAGTTGGAGGTGTGTCCACCCACCATGACCGCCTGGGGCCTGTCGGTCAGAAAGTCCAGGATCCAGGCGCTCAGGGTGGGGTTCAGACCAAGATCAATCAGCTTGTCAACCAGTCTGGTGGGGACTATGGTGTTGAAAGCTGAACTATAGTCAATTAACAGCAATCTCACATAGCCCCCCTTCTGACTGTCGAGGTGAGAAAGGGTGTTGTGCAGTACCTGGGAGACTGCGTCGTCAGTGGACCTGTTTGTCCTGTATGCAAACTGCAATGGGTCCATGTTACTGGGGAGGGAGGCTTGACCAGCCTCTCAAAACATTTCATGACCTGACCACAGAGGTGAGTGCCACCGGTCTGTAGTCATTTAGGGATTATAGTGGACACCTTGAAGCAGAGTTGTTGAGAGTTGGTGGTAACTAAGCGCATTTATAAGGGGTGTCATGGCCAGCGTCTCTGGTGATCATGGCAGCAGTGCTATCCATCAGCAGGGCTATGTGAGATGTTGTACCAGCAAGATACATCAAATTTCCCCAAGATAGACGGGAAATTGAGGAGACAACGCAGGAGTTATTTAACGTTGTCGGCTTCCCCAATGTTGTGGTCGCTATTGACTGCACTACTCTGTTCCAGTTGTACCACCATGCTAAAATGAACATGTTTTTAGAAATTGGAAGCAAACATAGTCAATCAACACCCAGGTGGTAACGTCAGTAATATAATACGAATGTGGTTGCCAAATTCCCTGGGTCTGTGCACGACAGCTACATTTTAGGAACAACAGTCTATACGGAATGATGCAAGACATGGATGACAATCCCTGGTTACTGGGTAAGAAAGTTGTTTTGAGAAAACGTTTGTGCTATAATATTCATTGCAAATATGTGGGGGAAAAGTATGTGCTTTTGTATCATAGGTGACCAACTCCAGCCATGGCTGATGCTCCCGTGCATAATCCTACCAACATTGGAGAAACGTACAATCAGGCTCACATCAGAACGTGCAATGTGATCGAGTGCACATTTGGCATCTTAAAAAGCCAGTTTAGATGGCTCGACCATAGCGGTGGGGCAATGCTATAGTGCTATGGGTTAGGTAATAATCCCAATAAAGAGAATAGAACTTGCACACTCATATGCTCGAGAATAAACTTTTAATTTATAACGTTTCGTCAGGTCCATGAGGAGTAGACGCTGGAAACTGGTCATGTCCGCTTCCATTTGTTGTGCTAAGCTAGGCTAACGTGCAGCCAGATAGCTTTCTACTGAACGCACAGAGAGGACACTGGTATCTATCTTATTGTCTCTCTCTGGAGAAGACGATAAGCAAATTTCCCAAAATGTTAACGTGTTCTTTTAAAGGTGCTGTAAGTGGTATTTATTTTGTTTAGATAAGTGTTAAATACCTCTACATTCCAACAGCCATCACTGATATAGAGTGTTTGGTCAGTAACATAGGTCTCTCAGTCCCTCCGCTCTGCAGTAAACACACAATATATTTGCTGGTATCCCTCCCACCAATTTACTTATTCAAGAAATCTTCCCAAGCCAAATTTCTTTACTGCACTGGCAGATTATTTTACTTGTTTCAAGGGGGGAAAAATCAGATCAGTTTTGCAGTGTGAAGTTCTCTCTCCTGATTGGATAAAGTGGGAATGCGATACCAGCAAATGTATTGTGTGTTTACTGCAGAGCGGAGGGACTGGGAGACCCATGTTACTAACCAAACACTATATACCAGTGATGGTCAGCATCTAGAGCTATTATTTACATGTATTTAAAATAATAAATAGATAAAATACCACTTAGAGCACCTTTAAATACATACTAAGCTAACATAGCTACAGTATAAACATGACTCAGAATGTCAGTAACTTAAATACTTAGCTAACGTAACTACTATAACACAAGAATATCAGTCAAATTCAATACAGTTTTCCTGCCAGGAGTGTTCAAACTGGTGTATCCTGCGTGTCGACGTTGCGTGGAAGTGTGATTGACGTTGATGTCAACCTAATGCTTGTGGGACACCACTAGGGGGCAGAGAGGCTAAGTGTGAGTGAATGACTGATGAATGAGTCAGTGACTTTGCATCCATTGCCAATGAAACATTGCCAGACTTTATACCTGATGACATCACAAGTTTGAATCGCATTTCTCTGGCTTTGGGAGAGAGTCGCTCGTGTTCACAAATATCGACCAAGGCCAACTTCCCAAGGCCCTGGTGATAACACAGTGGAATGCATCATTTTGGGTGGTGTTCCCCTTAATTCATGCTGTTGTTTGCTTTGTTCTACTTTCCAGGATTCTCAGGGGTCAGGGCATCGAGATCAAGAACCTCAGCTCCAGATCTCTCCTCACGGTGACCAACATGACAGAGGACCGCTACGGGAACTACACGTGTGTCGCCACCAATAAGTTGGGGACATCCAACTCCAGCGTGCCTCTCATCCGTGAGTTCTCTCCCCGTTCCCCCACCTCTCGTGGCTGACTGAGAGCGTGGCTTCGGTGTGCTGATAACACCTGTGTTGTGGATGCGAATGATGTGAATGTTTGGACCTGACTAAACATCAGAGAAGGTTAATGCAGTGCTCCTGCATAAATACCCCAGAGTTCAATTCACTGCTGTCACGGGAGTGGTGCCCAAACAGGAAGTGCATCATTGAGTGCATTGTGTATGGCAGTTTTCAGTGTCCCGATTAGTGATAATTTAGTGTATGTATGGGAGTTTATGGGTGTGTGTGTGTGTGTGTGTGTGTGTGTGTGTGTGTGTGTGTGTGTGTGTGTGTGTGTGTGTGTGTGTGTGTGTGTGTGTGTGTGTGTGTGTGTGTGTGTGTGTGTGTGTACATGTGCGCTAGTCTATGATGCGCATGTGCATGTCTACTGTATGTTCCTGCAAACAAAAACAATGATAGTAGGGTAAAGGAAATAATCATATTTCCCCTCACCCTCCTTTTTTTAGTGTGAGGATGAGTGAGGAGGGATGAAATTCCATTTGATGTATTTCGGTAATGAAATATGAACAGGTAACTTAAATTATTCACTAGCAGTGTGCACCGGGGCCTCTGATGATTACATTGTCCCCTTGCAGGCCAGGGCTCTCACAAGACAAAAAGATATTTCTGTATCAGCTGCAATCGTCAAGGGAGTGTTCTCCGCTCTCCTGTTTGTGTAGCACAAACATCAAAGGCTCGCCTGAGATGCTCAAATGGATGATCTTAATGTGAACCTCAAAGGTAGAGTGGCAAAGAGCCCCCCCTATCTATCTCTCTATCGCTCTCTTTATCTCTCTCTCTGTATCTCCCTCTCGCTTTGTCTCTCCCTCACTCTCTCTCTCGTTTTCTCCCTCCCTTCTCTCTCTCCCTCTCTATATTTCCCTCTATCCCTCCCTCTCTCTCTTCCTCTCTCTATCTCTCTCTCTCTCTCTCTCTCTCTCTCGGTTCTCTCTCTCTCTCTCGGTTCTCTCTCTCTTTCCCATGACATCCCTCTCTAATGGTAGAAAGGCTGATTCCTCTGTCGCCCTTAATGATGACAGACCATCGCCGCGACGCGGCCTCACCGTCACATCGCCACAAATAACAAAAAGCTTGAGGTTGGAAATTACCACGGGTGACTTTGGATCGCTGTTCTGGAATCAGTCGATAGCTATTGACGAGGCGGAGGTGGAGGTAGACGAGGTCATGCATATTTAATAGAGCATCATACACAGGGGTGCATTTTAAGTGGCCATCAGTGTACTGTGCATATGTGTTGTTTGGTGTTTGTTTATAGAAATCCCTGGATAATTTATCTCAATCGTGACGCTTGTGTTTTAATGTTTTTTACGCCAGATCGTGCTTGTGGCATTATTACTGTTTCACTGGCTTCTTGATGGATTCTAATACATGTGAGGTCTTGGATTATTTATGATCAGTTCAAGCAGGGGTCATCCCTGATCAAACACCCTTTACGCTTTTGAAAGCAACAGAGGGAGGAAATCTAGAAAGCCAGAGTAGAGGGCTGCCTAGTATTTCTCTTAACATGGTTTAATGTAGAAATGTACTCATCCTTCTTCGCTGTAAATCCACTTTTGCTACTCGCCTAAAAGAATAGGGGAGATCTCTAAATCAGATCTGTAAAAGTCTGGCTGCTATCGCTACGAGAGGAAGAGTGAACTTTGGAAAGCTTACACTGCAAAAAGAAAAAGCCTGTCCTCACTTGTTTCAGTCCAACAGAACTTGTGAAACAAAAATAAAAAGCCTGTCTTCACTTGTTTCAGTCCAACAGAACTCTGAGTAATAACATCTTGAAATAAGGCTGCTCACTTTATTTATTTAAAATTATTTGAATTTTTTAAACCTTTATTTTGCACTCAAACTATTGAAGTTGCCCTCATTTTCAACTGTCGAGCTTACAGGATAAATGTGACCCGGCACGGTCTAGCCCCCCTTTTTAATGAGCTCACGATTAGTCTGAAAATGAAAAGATATTGCGTAATTCAGAAATTGCTCGAAATGGAGATATTGGCAATTTTGAGTGCTTTGAAATGGTCTCTATCTGTTTCCTTATTTGCAAAACTTAATATGACTTGTAAATGTGTTAATTATTGTTTGATTTTCCGATTATTTTCCTTGCTGTGTGAAAAAACTACAGTTGTCGGGAGTGGCTAAGTACTTTCTGTCTCAGGTGTCGGAGAGGAGATGCAGAAATTACAGCTGGCACCCAAATCCATTCCGAGCCAACAGGCCCAGTACCTTGTTGGCAGTGTGAAAATATGCAGAGAAACATTAATATCTTAGGAACCGTTTGTGTTCAATTGTATCTGAATCGGAAGATTATCTTCTCTCCGTCAAGGGCAGGCATCTACTCCAGTGCGCGCTCCGCTGCTTGTGCATAACGGAGTATAGAGAGAGGACTCTATCGGGTCGCGGACTGGTACCTGGCCGTGGATCATGTGGTACCGAGCCGCAAAGAAAGAATAAAGTTCTTTAAAATTAAATGTATTTAATTTTCATTTGTCTTCCGGGTATTTTATTTAGAAAAACACCCACTTCCGCCCACGCCTACTTGACTCAGTCGCAGGTTTTTAATAAAGGCTGGCTGGCAGTGTGCATAAGGCATATGTAATAAAGGCACAACTGTTAGATTATTTAAGTTCTCTAACGAATGCATCTATTCCAGTCGCAGGTGAGACAGGCTCGTTCTGCTTGCTCATAACGGAGTCCCTGTCACTGACTGAGGGCAGCGCACACACGATACACACATATACCACGGAGCGACTGTTGCTCACGTCACAATAACAAAGCCACAGCTCCTCCGCAGCTCACCTGGAGAAGGGGTTAGGTGTGTTGCAATGTGGGTAAAGTAGCACTGCATGCATCGTTAAGAGAAACAGTCCAAGCCTTTGAAGCTCCGCCGCTCTAAACAAGCGATTGTGGTATCATCTTGGTTAATAAGACATAGATTGAAAAGCATATGCCCCATTTTGTACAAGTGATGGCTTATTTTGAAGGTATGAACCTGTACTTTCATATCATGTAAAAAAAAATTATTTTATTTTTTACATTGCTCAACAAGACCCTAAACTCTGCGCCTGGTCACAAGTAATTCAAACTGTTGAATATAAAGGTAAAAACGTAATAAAAAAAAGTGCACAACAATAAAATAGGCATTGATAAAAACACAATAAAAACAATCAATTCTGGCGAAACGCAAATAAAAACAAAAATATAATCTGTTAAAACAATTACACAGTGTACCAGGAAGGATTAAACGTAAATGTCTCATCAAGCCAGATCATTTAGCTTGTTTTGGGAAAATCCTTGAAACAGTCCGTATGTGGAGTGGAAAATGTCACATGGTCTCACCCCATTGACAAATATTCACTCCTATTTTCTGAAAGGATTCTGCACTATACTATAAGCCATGTTTCCAAGGCAACCAAACGGAGGACAGCTCGTTCGGTTGTCACCTTGAAAGGAAAACGGTGGTGAAAACAACTCGTCTTGGATGTGTCGACTCTGCACACCATGTGAGTTTAGCACCGATGTCTGTCTCGTCTGGCGGGAGTACAGTCAGATGGCCGTGTCCCGAGAGTGCGTGTGCAGGCGTTGTTGTGGTGGCATCCACTTCCTGCTGGTCTGTGTCGGAGCGCGTGGGCTTCTGTGCTGTTAACCATTAGCCCGAGAGATCACAATCCCTTTCCGCTAACCACCGTGATTCAGCCCAGTGTTTTTTAAGCTCTGTTCAAGGCTAAAGCACTAACTAGGTTTCTTTGGAAGAAAGATAAAGTACACTTTTATTTGTGCGTTTGTGTGCGTGGGTGTGTGTTAATGAGTCGTTGCTGTGATGTCTTCTGCTCAAAGCATTGTCTCTTACCTCTGAAGAAAGCAGCGTCCACAGCCATGAGTAATTGGGCAGATGAGAGAGTGGGATTCCGCTCAACCCAATTGTCCACATTCCTCACTTAACACAATAGTTAAACTGGAAGAAACGCAGCGAGCTTGCTGGAATGAACGGATTAAGAAACAGTGAGCAATTAATCAAGAGAGTTTTGTGTGGATGGACAAAGATGCGATTGATTCATTCATATCTGTACTAAAAGGCTCTTAATTATAGATTCCGTCTCAATGTATTTTAAACCCTTAAATGTTTTATATTAAACAATTTGTATAAATAATGTTTTCTTCCAACAAATCATCCACTAACCTATTGAAGATGGCTTAGCAGCCTCTCTACACCTTTACCCTCATTGACAATGCAAGGATCTATGAATATGCACATTGACAACAAGCACCTACTCAGCGTTCTGTGTACGCTGAAGGTAAACGTGTTAAGTTACTAGTACTACACATACCTGTGACCTCACACATGTCAAGGCAGTGCAGAGAAGCTCTCCCTCACCAGGGGAAGAATGTGAAACAGGTGCTGTTGCCAAGTTATGCACAAATAACAATATGTATCGTCAAAACCGTGCCTTCAAGAGGAGTTGCCCATAAAAAAACTGTTTTTGAGTGGAGGGGATCTTTAACTCTCAGAGGTTGCAGTGTTTTGTGATATTTTAGGTTTGCCTGGTCAACCTTTATAAAACTGCTTGTAAAATCCCAACCCTGTATTGTACAATGAAGTGATGTACATCTTTCTTTTCAGAACAACCTGGGCCATCAGAATATATGTGATCAGTTTTGTCAGATCAAGGTATACATGTGTTATCCCACTATATATTAATATCAAATATATATATAAAAATATATATCAAAGAATTGTATTGAAAAAAAACAGAGCACAACAAAGAACTAGATTTGTGTCTCCAAAGATGTCTTCTATCAAGACTTAGGAATCAGGGGGGGGGGGGGGAGTAAAGTCCTAACTTATATGCATAAAGAATTATTTACATTTTTGCCATATAAGTTGGTTCGTTTTTCAATATGTATTTTTATACCAAATTCAAGTTCAACGTAAACTTTTATAAAAAATGCTTGTAAAACCTAAACCCTGTGTGTATTGTACAATGAAGTGATGTACATCATTCTTTCATGGCACTTCAACCAGCCTGGTGCCTGCGTGAGCAATAGACACCAAAACACACTCAACTCAGACGACAGTAGGGCTGAGCCCAAACATTCGAAGGTTCGGACCTTCGTTCGTTACGTTGGCACTCGAATCTTAATTAATGGGTTCGAACTTTTTTTACACAAAAAATATATCAGAATGTGATATCAGAATATCACAGTACTATGTTGTGTTTGCAATCATTTGAAAGTCACGCACGAACACAGACACAACACAGTCTAGTCGAGATGAGGAGGGGTCACCATCCATTATACATTATCAGGAAATGAATCAATCATGCAAAAAAAAGAGAGGCAGAGAGAGAGACTCACTCACACTCACCCGTCTTATTTCATAATACAACGTTTCCGAATGGACGTTTGGATTAAACCAATTGTATGCAGTGATGCTGAACTTTCCCAGCGGAACACAAGTTACTTAACGTTACACAGGTATGTTATTCCCGTTAACTCTTTCTGCGCCATACCCGACATATGTTGGGTTTTGTCGCCAACCGTTGAGCGCCATACCCGAGAATTCTCGGGTTTTGATAATTTTTTTTTATTTTAGTTTTTTATTCAAAACAGTCACACGGACCTTGGTGACTCATCTGAGTACTTGAAATTGCAATGACGATTGAATCCCGCCAGGTGGCAGTATCACCTACCGTATGAACATGCATATGGCCCAGCTTAGTGTGGGGTGACCCCAGCCCCCAAACAACTATAAGGACTCACTCTACTAGTAGGTTGCGAGCAGCTGTGAGCAGGACGACAATGGCGATCGCCTAGAGCGAACTATTGGATATTATGAAAAAGATTTAAATGGATTATATGGATGATGATTTTGGACGATAAGTTGCGTTTCCTAACGTTATATGTATTGATCCTGTTCTGATTCAAGACACTTGGACTCGAAGTGAGAAATGGAGTACTTCTAAATTTTTTTAAATCTTTTTCCCCCATCTTTTTCCATTTTTCTCCCCTCCCAATGTTAGTCGTTATGCCAATTCCCAATCCCCTTCCTGGTCGTTGCGCACTCTACCCTCTACCATCCATCTGGGAGGGTGGAGACTATCACATGCTTCCTCCGACACCCAGCCCACCACTTCTTTTCACCTGGCAGCGCGGACTCTCACTGGGAGAGTGTAACGTGTGGAAGGTCACACTACCTCCCTCCAGATCCTTCCCTCGCTGTGCAGGCGACCTGACCGAACTGTAGGAGTCGCTGTTTACAACGACTCAGAACCACCCACCGGCTTCCCTCCCGCTGACTCTGCCAATTGAGCCAGGCAACGCTGACAGCCGGATTCGATACCAGTGTCTCTCGCGTTGGTGACAAGCGCTTAGTCCGCTGCGCCACCCAGCCGCCCCAGGTATGTCTATTTTACATCTACTTTACCGAAACTCCATCATAAAACATGTGTTTGTATGATCGCAGCGTCGGAAAACGACCCCCCCCCCCCGAAGATTTTGTGAAGATTAATATGGTAGTGTATCTTTTGACAAAGGCAACGTCTATTTTTTACGTGTACTTTACCGAAACTCCATCATAAAACATGCGTTTGTATGATCGCAGCGTCGGAAAAAGCATACGCTGCACAAAACACACTTTATCTCGCAATCTAGAAAACCAGCCTGGATTATTTTTAAACAGGCAATGTTTAGCTTGGGATTGTGCATGAACGAGGGTATGTATAAACAAACTCTTTTGTACATGTTGGAGTATACATTTTTACAGAATTGTATTGTCTCCATAGCTATAATATAAAATATACTATAGCTCCGCAAAGATCGTGAAATATCGTGAAAATGGTAACAAGAAAACTGGCGCCAGGGAGTACAGATGGGAAAACGGCGTGGCAGTCAATGAGTTAAGCTATGCACGTTTATCTTGCTAACGTTAAGATAGCAGGAGCCGTCGGCCAACAAAGATGTTGTTTCAACAAATGGATTCACAAAATGGATTACCATCCAAACGTTATTGAAGCCTCCCGTGACCAGTAAGTAGGTACTACTACTTTTAATAACCGCAGCAATATGTGCATATGTTCTACGTTATATTTGTAAATGTGCGCTATGTGCCTAAAATCAAACCTCGACAGTATTGAACCAGAGAAATTATTTAGGAGGACATTTTTTGCATGATTAAAAACTATGGTTCGAACGTCCGTTCGAAAAACCCTGGTGAAGTTTGAATCCCAAAAACAGGCTTTGGGGACAGCTCTAGACGACAGACAGTAGCTCCTCTTCCCTCATTTTTCCCCATTAACCTCTCTTAAAGGCCCCATGAAACCAAAATAGATTTTACCTTCTTTTATCACATGTGTCTTGCTATGATTATCACTTATACACCAGTATGTATCCCAACAATGACAACAAATTATTGTTTTAGTTATTAATGGTATTTTAGAGTTTGTAATTTTCCTTTTATTTCCTACTAAAACAATACAAAAATGTTGATGAGTCATCCTGCACATGGGGGCGTATACTAATTTAGCATCCAATGAAATGCTTTCTAGAATGACATTTACAGCACATTGTAACTGAGCTAGCATTTGGCCTCTTTAACTAAATTGAAAACATTTTCAATGTTAGCTTGCTACCTAACGTTACTAACATACGTTGCAAAAATGTGCTCGCTAGCTAATGGGTCGACAGTAATGCATATGCGGTGCTATTGGCTACTGTAAACGCCCTCCATACCTTTCTGTTTTTACATGAAGCGCATAAATACATGGAAGCAAATGGCATCCTGCTGACTTTAAGACAGAAGACATAAAGTACACCCAAAAGAAAAGTTACTGTAGTCACAAAATTACATTTGAGCAAATTAGAGCAGGAATAATTTGTCAGTTTTGAATGTGTCCTTCAAAATCTAAGTCAAATGATCAAAGAGAAACAGAAACATGCGGCCCGACGGCAGAAACAACAGAATCAGCGCATTGGAGCACAGAGACGTAACTCAGAAACTGCGAGCGGAGAAATACGATGACGTAGATTGTACTGTAGCCGAGTGCAGGAAATACTGGGAGAAAAAACACACAGAGCAGGGAGCGTGTGAAGAGCAGAGGTGGGAAAACCATTTGTCTGGAGGAGAAGGATTCAGCGAGCTCCGTCTGTTGTGTCTGTGGTGGAGTCTCTCTGTCTGTTGTGTCTGTGGTGGAGTCTCTCTGTCTGTTGTGTCTGTGGTGGAGTCTCTCTGTCTGTTGTGTCTGTGGTGGAGTCTCTCTGTCTGTTGTGTCTGTGGTGGAGTCTCTCTGTCTGTTGTGTCTGTGGTGGAGTCTCTCTGTCTGTTGTGTCTGTGGTGGAGTCTCTCTGTCTGTTGTGTCTGTGGTGGAGTCTCTCCGTCTGTTGTGTCTGTGGTGGAGTCTCTCTGTCTGTTGTGTCTGTGGTGGAGTCTCTCTGTCTGTTGTGTCTGTGGTGGAGTCTCTCTGTCTGTTGTGTCTGTGGTGGAGTCTCTCCGTCTGTTGTGTCTGTGGTGGAGTCTCTCTGTCTGTTGTGTCTGTGGTGGAGTCTCTCTGTCTGTTGTGTCTGTGGTGGAGTCTCTCCGTCTGTTGTGTCTGTGGTGGAGTCTCTCCGTCTGTTGTGTCTGTGGTGGAGTCTCTCTGTCTGTTGTGTCTGTGGTGGAGTCTCTCTGTCTGTTGTGTCTGTGGTGGAGTCTCTCTGTCTGTTGTGTCTGTGGTGGAGTCTCTCTGTCTGTTGTGTCTGTGGTGGAGTCTCTCTGTCTGTTGTGTCTGTGGTGGAGTCTCTCTGTCTGTTGTGTCTGTGGTGAAGTCTCTCGTTCTGCCTCTCTGTCTGTGGCCCTCCCTCCCGTTTTAGTTGTACTTGATGGAACTGAGCTTGGACAAAAGACAGACCATTCGCTCCAATTTCCTCCAGCTTAATTGGCCAATCTCTTACAACCCCCCCCCCAACCACCACCACACACACACACACACACACACACACACACACACACACACACACACACACACACACACACACACACACACACACACACACACACACACACACACACACACACCCCTCAGTTTAGCTCCTGGAAGAGACCCACAATCCCTCCTCCCTACTCCCCCATCCTATTCCTCCTCCTCCTCGCCGCCGCCGCCTATCTGACCCAAAATGTGACAAGACTGACAGGCAAGACGGAAACTCCTCCTCTCTCTCCTCCTGCTGTTCATAACCTCCCCTGGCAGACGAGAAGGCTTGTGCCTGGCCAGTGGGTTAATGAACGTTGTGTTCGTTTGACACGCCTATCAATCGCTGCCCGTGTAGGTGTCATTTCCACACACGTCTCCTCATCCGCCATTGTTGTTGTTGTCGTCGTTGCTGTTGATGATGATGATGATGATGATGATGGTGTTGTTTTGTTCCCTGTCCGTGTGATTTGTACCTGGGTCACGGAGCAGAGATTTCAGATAAATGGGGGCCAACGGTGGAACCTGAAGTGTTAGTTTGTGTGTGCGTGTGCGTGTGTGTGTGTGTGTGTGTGTGTGTGTGTGTGTGTGTGTGTGTGTGTGTGTGTGTGTGTGTGTGTGTGTGTGTGCGTGCGTGCGTGCGTGCGTGCGTGCGTGCGTGCGTGCGTGCGTGTGTGTGAGAGCGTACGCAGCAACATGATGGAGGAAGGGGAGGTCTTTGTATAACTGCGTTGCCGGCTCTGGTTGTAGCGTTGTGGTGGTAAATCTCCCGCTTATATTCCTTGTATCTGCATCTACGCCATCAGCAGACCAGCAGGTTCCTCATGACAACATTAGCACTGCATGTGCTTTGGAGCATAAACAAAACTAAAGATCCGTTTGACACGTGGCTTCCATTTTTCATTTTAGAATATCTAGCTATTGAATGTTGATCAAAAGTCAATATGGTACGGTTGCAAAGAGCTAGAGAGGAAATACTGTATAAATGTCATATTCCATTATCGTACCCCCCCCCCCGCCCCCAAATAGGTTGTTAATATGTTCCCTGTCATTTGAATTTCTGCATTTCCATACGTCTGCAATCCGAGAGCGTAACATATTTTTTTCAGGATTTTCCAGTCACACTGAGATATGAGGTAATGTTTGCAGCTGTAGCGTGTGGTGCGGTCATCCTGTGCAGCCCAGTGGCCCAGCCCCCCCCCACAGAGCCCAGCCCAGTCGGATACTAGACACGCCGCTGGGAATGCAAAATGGCTGTCCCTGGAGGCGCAGTGGTGGATGGCTGAACCCGGTGCATGGCTGAGCCCAGTGGATGGCTGAGCCCAGTGGATGGCTGAGCCCAGTGGATGGCTGAGCCCAGTGGATGGCTGAGCCCAGTGGATGGCTGAGGCCAGTGGATGGCTGAGCCCAGTGGATGGCTGAGGCCAGTGGATGGCTGAGCCCAGTGGATGGCTGAGCCCAGTGGATGGCTGAGCCCAGTGGATGGCTGAGCCCAGTGGATGGCTGAGTCCAGTGGATGGCTGAGCCCAGTGGATGGCTGAGCCCAGTGGATGGCTGAGCCCAGTGGATGCCCGTAGGATGATACGCTCGCTGAGCAGCATTAACAAGGACAGTGTAGGAATAACAAATGATCTGGCTCATACATTAATTAAATATTTAACACCTGCTGTTGCATCATTATAGGAATATAGGGGGATAAGGGAAGAAGGGAGAGGAAAAAAGTTAGAATATAACAGCTAGGAACGCGATCATGCGTGAGTGATGACTGATGCTGAGGGACAGATCAGACGTAGTATGAGGCACAATTAAAAGCACACATACATTTTGTGAAAGTGGGTATGGATGGATGGTGATTTTAATCTTAATCTAAACGTCTTGGTTTAAATCGACAACCAAAAGCCGACATCCTATGAAACATGACTCTGTTGCACCCGGACACCATGTGACCACGTCTCTCCCGCTGGCGGGAAAACTGAAGAGGATGTTATTATTACCTCCTACCCGAGATGAAGTAGACACAGAGGGGTAATGTGTTCCATATATATGAGATGATGGGCTGCGTTGTTGAGTGTGAGAACAGGAGTCCCAGTCAGTCTGGGGGCTTTGAAGGAAGATTGCATGTCAAAAGATATCATGCTTCGCAGTAATCGAGGAGTGTCTGAGAGATCGGTGATTCACTGGAGAATTCGTGTTCAAGTATGAATCAGATAGCACCGGCCTGCCTGCTCGGGAGGGAGAAAGAAATTAATAATAAAAATCACATATCTACGATCCCCAGAGAAAAGATGAATTTGACTGTTTCCCACCAATATACTGAAGGGAAATAGCACATCATCGATGGAATGAATGAATACTGATTCCAATGCATTTCATCGCCGTTCAGAGAAATGATGAAATCAAATGCAAGCAGATGTTTCATTGTGACTGGCATAATGGCATCTCCTTTTAAGAGCAATACGGTTGTCAGGCAGTTGTTAGAGCACTTTGGAAAAGGCAGAAACCTGGTAAAGGCCAGAGTGGACAATGTGAGTACTTGCCGTGCAATCGAAGTAGCCATACTGAGTGGCCATGTAACTGGATTAAAATGAAGACTCTAAGCAAGCTTTGGAATACGGTCGGCTGGCCTAGATACAGCTCCCCACTGTGACTGTATAGAGGAAAGAAAGTGTTTTTCCCTTCACCACATTTATGTCATCACATAATACACATATGTGTGAATGTAATAATGGAAGCCCCGGTTTCCCTTGTGACGGATAAGCTCCTCCCCTCACGTGGAACCTTCTGGAACAGGTGTTCTGCACGTCTGCGGGTGGGAGTACAGGAAGGTTGACCATCGCGCGGCGCAGTCTTGTTTGTTGTTACTTCAAACGAACCTCTCGTGAAAACGTACAGCTGCATAATGCATGGAGGCGTTTTATGTTAATAACCCAACTCATGGGGTTTTATTATGATGGAGTTGAGTATAGCTAGATTATTAATATAATTACGAGGCGTAATTCATGCTCGACTGCGTTTAAGGTTCACACGGTATAAATATACTGTATCTTTCTTTACCACAAATGTGAATACGATATAATCATCAGATATCATAATCATCGCCATTATTCGTGGCATTTGAAATATTCATTGTATATATAATTGTTATAGAACGGACATCTTTACTGCACCTTACTGACCTTTGAAGAGACACACCGGTAACAGTGGATTCATCGTTCTGAATCCCAAAGGTCACCCATAGCTCAGCCTGAATTGAGTTCATGAGGTAATCAGATTGGGACTCCGTTCTTCCCTCCCTTGAATCAGTCAGTTAATCCCCCCACCCCAAAAAGAGAAGGACATGAAAAGGAGATAATTGTATTAGAGCTGGGCGATATGGCCTAAAAATAAAATCCCAGATAATTTTTTTTAAATCCGATTTACGATTTGAATAGATTTTTTTCTCTTGAAAACTAGAAACACCAAGGAAATCATTCAAATAACCTTTGTTTTTATTTGACAAAAAAATTATTATCAAACCAAGATGAATGTCCCTATTGGGATTGAAGCGCAAACCTAACTTTCACCAATCTTCACTTTAAAAAAAAATTATAATAATATATATATAATATAAAAGGTTACTCTTGATCAAACAAAGATGAATGTCCCTATTGGGATTAATAGTGCAATAACTTGCTTTTTCACCAAACTTCACTTAAAACAAATAAAAGGTGCCTCTTGATCATCAAACAAGAATGAATTTCCCTATTGGGATTAATAAAGTGCAAATCTAACAAATCTAACATAATTTTTTGTAAAATAAAAGGTGACTAAAAAATTTAATAAAATAAAAAATCTTTTTTGAAAATCGATTAAAATTTTTCAAAATCGTCCTAAATCATTAATCGATAATATCGATTAATCGCCCAGCCCTAAATTGTATGATAATCTATTAAATGGGGACATCTAATAGGCCGATGTGATTAAAGAAGTGCCCAGTGTGACCCCGGCACCATCAAAGTGAGTGATGGTAAGTCGTTTGGAAGAAAGCAGATATTAGAACAGTCAGGCCTGCATTAACCCTTTCACTACCACACTACAGAAGGGTAACCTTTCACTACCACACTACAGAAGGTTAACCCTTTCACTACCACACTACAGACGGTTACCACACTACAGATGGTTAACCGTGTGGTAGTGAAAGGGTTAACCTTATGTAGTGTGGTTGTGAAAAGGTTAACATGTTGTCATGTTGCAGTGACAGGGTTAACCTTCTTTATTGTCACAGTGAAAGGGTTAACCCGTGTGGTAGTAGTACTAGTAAAATAATATCTAACCTTGCTGGCATGCACCTGCTGACCTGTTGTACAAAACGTGTAAGTCGCTTTGGATAAAAGCGTCAGCTAAATGACTAAATGTAAAAATTTAGTGAAAGGGTTCAACAAAAACAAGAAGCCCCTTCAGGACTGGAGTTCCCAGGTTCCCTGGATCCCATAGGACAAATCAGTCTGACGTCAAGTATGCTAGTGAGACTTTGTTTTCAGTTGCCTATTGCTGTCCAATTCAGCACTGGACAGTGCCCCGCCCACACACACTCAGCAGCTCAGAGTCAGACATTCAGCACTGGACAGTGCCCCGCCCACACACACTCAGCAGCTCAGAGTCAGACCTTCAGCACTGGACAGCGCCCTGCCCACACACACTCAGCAGCTCAGAGTCAGACCTTCAGCACTGGACAGCGCCCTGCCCACTCACACTCAGCAGCTCATAGTCAGACCTTCAGCACTGGACAGCGCCCTGCCCACTCACACTCAGCAGCTCAGAGTCAGACCTTTAGCACTGGACAGCGCCATGCCCACTCACACTCAGCAGCTCAGAGTCAGACCTTCAGCACTGGACAGCGCCCTGCCCACTCACACTCAGCAGCTCAGAGTCAGACATTCAGCACTGGACAGCGCCCTGCCCACACACACTCAGCAGCTCAGAGTCAGACCTTCAGCACTGGACAGTGCCCCGCCCACTCACACTCAGCAGCTCAGAGTCAGACCTTCAGCACTGGACAGTGCCCCGCCCACTCACACTCAGCAGCTCAGAGTCAGACCTTCAGCACTGGACAGTGCCCCGCCCACTCACACTCAGCAGCTCAGAGTCAGACCTTCAGCACTGGACAGTGCCCCGCCCACACACACTCAGCAGCTCAATGTGCAGAGTGTCAGAGGAATACAGTGCTGCTGCTACTGCTGACACACTGTCAGTTTAGTGTATAATAAGCTTCCTCTCCCCGCCTTGCAATCTGGCCCTCTTACCATCTGGAATTTCAGGTAATACTTTTTTTCTCTGTCTGTACGTACAGACGGTCAGCAAATGTGACGTTTGAATGCAAGTAAAAACATGTTTAAATAATAATAAAATAAACTGCGTTGCAGCACCAATGGCAACCAGATAAACAATTAACCCTTTCACTACCACACTACAGCAGGTGGTAGTGAAAGGGTCAACCTGCTGTAGTGTGGTAGTGAAAGGGTCAACCTTCTGCAGTGTGGTAGTGAAATGGTTAACCCATTTGTTGTGTGGCAGTGAAAGGGTTAACATTATGTATTGTCGCAGTGAAAGGGTTAACCGTTTGGTAGTGTGGTAGTGACAGGGTTAATGTTGACCTGGCTTCTATTCAAGACCGACCGACCATCAAGCGCGTGGCCAGACCCAGCCAGTACCAGGGACAGGCGTCTATATGGGCCTTGGCTTTTCATTTGTTTTCTACATGGAAAGTCTGTCTAAAGAGAAGTCGGTTCACTCTGCCTCTGTCTTGGTCAAAAAGGATCATTTTGTTTTAGTAAAATGCCTTTTTTCCACTTTGACCAGGCTTTATGCATGTGCCATATAGTGGTTTCTGCACAGAGTCAGATGGGATCGTTGTTAATTTAAAGCATCTTTAAAACTCACTCATAGATGCAATAAATTATAGTTTTTACTCGACATACAATCACATCAAATGTTGTGATCTTCAGAAGTGTTGCCCATATTTATTGTAACATATAATATAACTGATCATACAGACCGCATCTGCACCTTTGATTACACTGTTTACTTGCTCAGGGGGTGAATTGTGTTACTCTTGTGCATGTTGAGGTTACCTATTTAACCCTTTAACCACAGACAGCACAGCAGTCCTGCATGTGGATGTTACCGCTTTAACCCTTTAACCACAGACATCAGTTCTCCTGCATGTGGAGGGTATCTGTCTCCGTCCCCCGTCTCCCGTTTTGTCCTTGCATGCTTTTCTCACCCTTTTTCTTTCCTTTTGCGTCTCCATTTCTGTTAATAATACATAAATGTCCTCTCCCCCCCTCCCCCCCTTTTCCCCCCTTTAGCAATAATTGAACCCACAACCGCCACTAGTGCTGTCTCGACCCCAGGTCAGTATGTCACCATGCAGTAACACCAAAACCCAGCCAAAGAGGTCCGCCACCTCAACACTAACCCCGACCCCAGAAATCTCTCTCTCTCTCTCTCTCTCTCTCTCTCTCTCTCTCTCTCTCTCTCTCTCTCTCTCTCTCTCTCTCTCTCTCTCTCTCTCTCTCTCTCTCTCTCTCTCTCTCTCTCTCTCTCTCTCTCTCTCTCTCTCTCTCTCTCTCTCTCTATCTCTCTCTCTCTCTCTATCTCTCTCTCTCTCTCTCTCTCTCTCTTCTGATTGGCTGGCTGGGATGCTCCATTGTATGTTTTTCTTTCGTTTCGTTCTCCTCTTCTGTTTACATCCCGTTCTCCATGCGAGCAGCCTCTCTCATCGCACACGCCCCCACCCCCCCCCCGCCCGCCCCTCCCCTTCCGTGACCATCTCCCCCTGCCGGTGCGGTGCACCGTGGCGTCATCTGACATGACTGCTCCATGTGCCTCTGGGTCGGAGGCTTCTCCCCCGAATGCTGATGGCTTTCTTCTATTTGGCTTCCTCACCACCACCCCCCCCCACCTTCGTCAATGCTAGCTAAGTGCAACGTGCATGAAAGGCAGGATGCTGCTGGTAGGAAGGCCCTTGTATGTGTTGTTTGCAACATGCAATCCCTGCACCCTCTCTATCTATATCTCTCTGTACCCTATCTCTATCTCTACCATCTCTCTCGGCCCTCTATCTCTCTCTATCAGTATCTATATCTCCCCTCTCTCTCTATATCTCTCCCTACCATCTCTTTATATCTCTCTCTCTCTATCTCTCCCTACCATCTCTCTCTCTCTCTCTCTCTCTCTCTCTCTCTCTCTCTCTCTCTCTCTCTCTCTCTCTCTCTCTCTCTCTCTCTCTCTATCTCTCTCTCTCCTTCTGGAACATCCGGCTGGTGCTCTGCCACCTATAACCCGTGCCGCTGCTAGTGCTGTCGCTGGTGCTACACCGCTGTCAATGTCGCCCCCTTGTTTTTCCACACACACACACACGCACGTGCACGTGCACACACTACCCAGCTGCTTTCACATTACAGCGCAGGGTATAATCCCTTCTGCCCCGCCGTCTTTCCTGCCTCTCTAATGGTTTTAAGCAAGTCGCACAATGTAATCGCTCACGCTGGTTACATTATGTCTTTTGCTTAATACCGTTCACACACACTCTCTCGCTCGCACACACACGCACGTCCTCGCGGGCACGCGTTAACATGCAAACGCACGCACGTGTTTTCATAAAACACGCACATGTGCACATACCCTTTGCACACATGATTACATACTTGTATGAGGATTGACGTCGGATGAGGAGCGTTACCCGCGGGTTCTGTGTGGAGGCGCCCATCGTTTCACGGTGCATTTTCAGGATTGGCCTAGATTAGCATGTAGCTCTCTCCGGTTACCTTTCTATTTGAGCTAAACACAATTATCTGTAGAGATTGTGTCTGATTGTTAAAGGCAGCTCTGTGGCGGCAGCCGCGTTGCGGTCCTCAACTCTCATTTGATGTAGCGCTTGCGGAACAAATGACAATTTCATGGCCCAAAGCAACGCCGGCAGACGAACTAACTCGACGCCCCACTGTTCCGATTTTGTTCCGACTTCCCAAATTGCATGTGGAGTCATTTTCTTTTCTTTTTTTTTTGTTATACGGTGAGTGGCTCGGAGAAGGGAATTGTTTTTTTTGGTGCTTAGATCCTCAACCCTCTTTGTTTTAACCAAGTCTGCTAATTCATTTCAACAGATAATTATCTTCTTTCTTAATTTCCCCTGCGAAAACAGCTGGGGGAAGATGTTTGAGCCAAATAGTCGCTGCTCAGGTGAACCATGCAGGAGATGAATTGTTCACCCCCCCCCCTTGGCACTAGAAGTATATGTTTCAGCTCATTAATAATGTGTAATAGACAAGAGCGCTTGTTACTTCTTGTGTATTGAGAACGCAATTCCAATTAGCAGTATGATTCACCACAGGGCAATAATTCAATATCTTCATTTGTTGTCTTTCGTCTGGATCATCATTATTGTGATGAACGCATGCCATTGTGACAACATCTGATAACAATGTGGTTGTCTAAATTAATGAGCACTTAAACAAGTGATATCTGTCACAAAACAAACGTGTGTCGTTTGAAAGGGTTTTGGTTTGATATCACATGTATCACACAGTTAACATGGACATCAATTGGATTATATAACACATGGATTTGCACATAAACAGATGAACCTTTATTTAAAGAGATCAAGAATAAATAATTCACTGTTAAGAAAAGCAGCTAAACCAATGAAACATTGACACACAGTGGTTTGTGCTCACGGTTCTGAACTGATTAGTGACTAGGGCTGGACAGTATTACAGTATACCGAGACAGAAAATAACAACATATCCATTTCAATACAGTCGTATGATTTCTGCTCTGTATCTGTTTGACACATTGACACTGTTCTCCCGTTGCAGTTCATAACTGTCCATTTGGTCAGAGAATTACAGTAATCACTTTCTGGTTGGGCGTGTGTCATGTGAGCGCAGTGCGAGAGAGGGAATCGTCATCACTCAAGCTGCACTGGAACATTGAACCCTTGACCTTAACGGAAACCACTATGTGCTTTGTGACTTTTGCAAACCTGAACCTTTGTGACATAATCATTGTACAACTACTAACGTTACGCACGGACATGTCCTGTCGCCATTGGGGATTCCCTAGCATGGTGAGTTGACTTTCATCTCTAAGGTGATGTCACTTCTACTTTGCTGACATTTTGGATTGCATTTGTGAGACTAAGGCAACTGTGTGTGTGTGTGTGTGTGTGTGTGTGTGTGTGTGTGTGTGTGTGTGTGTGTGTGTGTGTGTGTGTGTGTGTGTGTGTGTGTGTGTGTGTGTGTGTGTGTGTGGCCCACGGCAGGTAGAGCATCTTCGTTTACCATATCATTAATTATGTGCAGGACACTAATGGTGCTCAGGCTCCACGAGGACAAGCCGTATCTAAAGACCACCCAGTGTGCAACACATACTGATGTTACAACTTTATGTTGCCTGCCTTGATGTCAACACTGGCCGGCCGCGCACCATCAAGTTTGTAGCGTCAACATTCTAGAGAGCGGCAGAGGGCAGTCATGCGACAGTGGCTCGGGAGGTAGAGCAGTCGTCTGGTAATCTGGATGTTCCCGGTTCGATTCCCACTCCTCCCGGGCAGCGTGTCGAAGTGTCCTTGAGCAAGACACTTAACCCCGCATTGCTCCCGATGTGCAGATGTGTGAGTGAATGGGTAAAACTGTGAGGAACAAATTGTAAAGCGTTTGGATAAAAGCTGTTACATAAACACCATTTACCATTTAGCATTTAGCAGTGGGTAGATCAGGGCAAACTGGACAATGTTTTACAGGCTCAAGAATGTTACAGCTCTAAACACTGTTGACGTGAGACACTGTGTTGTTGAGGTGTCTCAGGGACACATTAATTCCACGCCAGATGGGATCATGTTTACAACATGATTAATTTAGAGCTCCGAGGAGTAGTGAGAGAGAGTTGAATAGCATGTTAATATGTTGTGTAAGCGTCATGATAGACTCTGTCTGCTTCTTGCTATCTTATTCTCAAAATACATGCCCTCACTTGGTTCTATTCTTTTATTTAAATTTTTTTTTTGTATCTCTCTTTCTCTGATTTTTCTCTGTTTTTCTCCCCGTCCCAATTTAGTCGTTGTGCCAATTCCCCCCCCCCTCCCCTACCTGGTTGTTGTGCGCATGTTCTCCTACTGGTCGGTACAAGGGAACCCTGAAGTATCGGCACGCTTCCTCCTACACGTGCGGCGACAGTCAGTGGCTCTCTTCTCACCTGGCAGCGAGGGCTCTCATTGGTGAAGTGTAACGCGTGGGAGGTCACGCTGCCTTCCTCAAGTCCTGCCTCCACTGAGCAAGCGCCCAGACCTGACCTGTAGGCGTCGCTGTCCACAACGCCAGTTTCCCACCCACGGCTTCCCTCCTCCTAACGCAGCCAAACGAGTTAGTATGACGATCAGCCCAAGCCAAGGCAATGCTGACTCCGGGAGTCGAGACCGCAGCCTCTTGCATTGGTGACGAGCGCAATCTCCGCTACGCCACCTGACCGCCCCCACTTGGTTCTATTCTTGTGTGAGCGTGTGTTTGTGTGTGTGTTTCCCCAGATAATAGCATCAGATTTTTTTATTTATATGTAGGCTACATTACCTTTACTGTCTGACATCTGTATATCATGTTTGTTGTAAAAATCTGCATTTGCAGATCATAGGATTTTCAACAAAGGATGTTTTCTGCCTTGCTACTTTGCTATCAGATTAAAAAACAATAATAAATGCGTGTGCGGCGGGTGGGGGAGAGGCTCTGTATATCTGAGCTACTACTAAGTACACTCATGCAGATCAGGTGACAAATGCTTACCTAGGATTTGACTTGATTCAACAACAAAGCAGTTGGAGCAATGGCAAGCTGAAAACAGTCGAAATTGTAGTTATTTGAAGTTAGGATTTTTTTTTCACGACTGAGGTAGGTAAATAATTTTTTTTTTACTAAAGTACCGAAAAAAGGTACCGTTGGGTACCGGTATCGATTCACAGGTACCGGTACCGGTACCGTATCGGTTCAAATGTGAAAGGTACCCATCCCTATTTGTGATAGGGGTGTAAAGGTACACGTATCCGTACCGAACCGTTTCAGTGTGTACCGTACCGTACCGAACGGCTGTGTACCGAACGAATACAACGGTATGTTAACCACTAACGCCCGCCCACCGGGGGCTGTTTTTTTCACAATCTAATATAATTATTATTTATTTTTGTACAAGTCGATTATTAATTTCAATATAGAATATTCGTTGACAGCCCTACAAGTACAATTAGTTACCGCACACTACATCACCCCTGAGTGGAACATGGAAAGCCAAACTTTCCCCCACTGTACCGAAAACCTGTACCGAACCGTGACTTCAAAACCGAGGTACGTACCGAACCGTGGTTTTTGTGTACCGTTACACCCCTAGTTTGTGAAGAAGACAGCCATGGCTGACCGTCACAATGCTGATATGACAGACAGGAGGGAAAACCTGCAGAAGCAACTGGATGTTCTTGTGGCAGAAGGAGGAGAACCCTCCCTGTGAGACGCTAGCAGCACAGACCCCAGCAGCGCCTTCTGTACCTGTTACAATGCCTGCTGCTTCTACCTCCAGGCTCCCATCAACTCCATCATCATCACCAACAACCCCCAGTTCTCTGGCCTCATCGGTCAGTCCTGTCACTCCCGATCAGCATATGTCATTATATTGCCTTCACAAGGTGCATCCACACCGGCAAGAAATCCGAGAGTTTACGCCACAGAGCGATGGATTCATCAGCGGCCTCAGCGACGGACGTGTGGATCGATACGGGTCTTTGCTGTTTTGTTTTGTCACCACAGAGGAACAATACCGGGATCTGTGTTCGGCGACAAACGCGGATGGTTTGAGGGGGAAAGGGACACTTCCAGCTAGGGATGTCACAGTAAGAGATGTTGATGGTACAATGTCTGAGGAAATATCACGCGGTTTTCACCATTATTATATTTATTTAAGATTATACAAATATATATATATATTAGTGCTGTCAGGCGATTAAAAAAATGTATCTAATTAATTACAGGATTTGTAATTAATTAATCTAATTAATCGCATTTTAATCGCATAACCATTTTAGGCCTGATATTTTATATTCTATAATCATATTTCAAATTGCATGTGTCCGGATGGCAGAATTCAGTACTGTATCTACAAAACCTTCTGTTTAATCATCTTCCCTTTATTTATTTGCTTAGATTTTTCAGGTCTGGTCAATTTTAGCATGGTGTTATTCACAGTCAAAAAAAATTATAAAAATAAATAATTGAATTGATATTGTCATTTGGTTCATTACAATTTACTCAAGTCTAGTAACATACACAGTATTTCTGACACTGGGAATACATTCCCTGAGATCCATAGATGTCCCTAGAATCAGATACCAAGAACATGCAAATGGCCCACTTAAAAAAAGTTTGTAAATGTTTATTCTACATTCTTATGGAATGAATGAGATAAAAAAATATATATAAAATTTAGTTAATTTTCATAACGCGATCATTTGCTGTGTAATTAATTTATCTAATTAACGTGATAAACTGACAGCCCTAATATATATATATATGTGTGTGTGTGTGTATACAAATCTGTATCTTTATTTTGAATAAAATAGTCACAGGATGCTGCGTTAGGATTGTTAAAGATAGTGCGGCCGGGTAGCGCAGCGGACTAAGCGTCTGTCTACCACCACAAAGTCAGTGGGATCGAATCCGGCTGTGGTGCCTCCGGCTTGGCCGACCGTCCATACTAACACAATTGGCAGTGTTAGCGGGTGGGAAGCCGGCGTGGGTGGGTCCTGGTCGTTGTAAACAGCGACTCCTACAGTTCGGTCGGGGCGCCTGCACAGCGAGGGAAGGATCTGGGAGAGGTAGTGTGACCTTCCACACGTTACACTCTCCCAGTGAGAGTCCACGCTGCCAGGTGAAAAGAAGCGGTGGGCTGGGTACACATGTGTCGGAGGAAGCATGTGATAGTCTCCGCCCTCCCAGACCGACGGTAGGGGGTAGAGTGCACAACGACCAGGAAGGGGAGTGGGAATTGGCATAACAACTAACATTGGGATGGGGGGAAAAAAAACGGAAAAAGAAGGGGGGGAAAAGATAATACAAAAAAAAAAGGATTGTTAAAGATAATCGATGTCAAAAAGAGTGGCCTATAGCAAAATTACACAAACACACACACACACACACACACACACACACACACACACACACACACACACACACACACACACACACACACACACACACACACACACACACACACACACACACACACACACACTGGTTCATATTTGACACAAGTGCTCACAGCACACAGGTTTCCGCCAGATGGTGGCATCCCATCTCAAGATGGTAGTTTTCAGACTTCAAGTTCATGTTGACCGCGCGATACAGGATCCTGAGGAAAGGTGCAATAAATCCAGTGTCTCATTTTTCATGTTGTCTGATCCGGTGCTATTATTTACACGTGTCCGTATGGAATCCATTATAGAATGGAAATGTAGGTGTATTGTTTAGGATCAGTGGCCTTGGTCTGCTTAGATATTTGTTCTAATGTTGTTCACTTATTGTGTCTTTCATGATGCAATATGACCAAAAAAAAAAATAAACATTTCACTGCCACACTACAAAGGGTTAACCCTTTCACTACCACACTACAGACGGTTGACTGTATCAAAAGTAAACTTGGACAGAGGCTGCTGTGAACTGCTCCAGGGTTGGTTTACGTGTTTTAACTGGTACAGAGGACTGCTCTGCTGTGACCTGCTCTAGGGTCAGTTTGACTGTTTTAACTGGTACAGAGGACTGCTCTGCTGTGACCTGCTCTAGGGTCAGTTTAAGTGTTTTAACTGGTACAGAGGCCTGCTCTGCTGTGAACTGCTCTAGGGTCAGTTTGACTGGTACAGAGGACTGCTCTGCTGTGAACTGCTCTAGGGTCAGTTTAAGTGTTTTAACTGGTACAGAGGCCTGCTCTGCTGTGAACTGCTCTAGGGTCAGTTTAAGTGTTTTAACTGGTACAGAGGCCTGCTCTGCTGTGAACTGCTCTAGGGTCAGTTTGACTGGTACAGAGGACTGCTCTGCTGTGAACTGCTCTAGGGTCAGTTTAACTGTTTTGTGTCAGCTAAGTATGTTAGCGGGTTATGTTGTTTACCTTGACTTGGTCAAACAGGATGTTGATCTCAAAGATGCACAACATTCACTTATCATCGCATGTTTCGGAAATTGGATATCCGATTATCCGTCTTCAACAAGCCCCTGGTAAAAAAAAAAATTACGTATCCAAAATGCTCCCACACTGCCGCTTCTTTCTGGCCATGATGTCGGTTCCCTCTGCCATTCTCACAGCAAGTCTTCTCTCTGCTCATTAGCAGCCCTGGCACTCACTCAGACTCACACACAAACAGCGGGTGTCAAGCAGAGTTTCTGCCGCACACACAAGCAAAGTGACTCACGAGAGGGGTTTTCAAGGGGCGATGTCGAACGCAAGGCTGAATACCTTAGCTAGATACATCTGCCACATAGGCAGACAGCGGAGCAGGGACGGCACCCCTGGAATATTACCCAAATCAACCTGATGGGGGCGCTATAATTAAAGGTCAAAGTGTTGAAGCGTCTCAAAAGTTGTGTCCAGCTTGTTGATCTAATTGTGTTTGATATTGATTGACCAATGAACTTCAAAAGGCAGGTTCAGCACATAAAGAGAGCGAACTCGCAGGGTACGTCCTGCAGGATAACGTCCACATAGGTACCTGAGACATACCCTTTAATAAGGGCTTCTATTGCCTAGTGTTTTGTTGCCTACTCTTTATAAAGGCAGTACACTTTAATAATTTTTACTAGTGATGAACAAGTTAGTTTACTTGCATATATTACTAGTATTTATTCATATTCTAAGTGTTTATTTTTATTGTATTGTACCATAATATAACTGATAGGGCATACAGACCCTCATCTGCACCTTTGATTACACTGGTTACTTGCTCATATTTTTATATTCAGAGTTAATTATACTGTTTACACTGCTTATTTATATATTTAAGTTTTTAGTTAAATTTTAATTTTATTTGTCACATATAAGGTACATGTACATTATAGTGAAATGCTTGGTTATGTATTAGCCTCCTGCGATTGTGCTTCATACAGTAAAAAAAGTTAAAGAGTAAAGACCAAATACATAAAAAATATACAATATAAAAAAAAACGAAATGCAATACTATAGTTCATAGTACTATAGTTGTATTGCCTATATGTATGTATTATACTATTACCATGCCCGTACATGTACCTGTACCCCCCCCTCACCATTGCTGCTATGACGCCCGAATTTACCCTAGGGGATAAATAAAGGAATATTTTATCTTATCTTATTATTATTATTATTATTATTATTGTTATTTTTTTTTTTTTTTTTTTTTTTATCTTTTTCCCCCTCCTTTTTCCTCCGATTTTCTCCCATCCCAATGTTAGTCGTTATGCCAATTCCCAATCCCCTTCCTGGTCGCTGGGAGAGTGGAGGCTATCACGTGCTTCCTCCGACACACGTCCAGGCCAGCCAATCAACCGCTTCTTTTCACCTGGCAGCGCGGATTCTCACTGAGAGGGCGTAGCGTGTGGAAGGATCACACTATCCCACTTAGATCCTATCCGCGCTTAGCAGGCGCCCCGACCGAACTGTAGGAGTCGCTGTTTACAACGACCCGGACCCACCCCGCCAGCTTCTCCCACCCTCTAATACAGCCAATTGTATTAGTGTGAACGGCCAGCCAAGCTGGTGACAACCCCGGAGCTGTGAGCTGGATTCGAACAGGCGAATCCAGCCGCTCCGGGGTTGGTGACGAACGCAATCTCTGTTACGCCACCTGACCGCCCTATCTTATCTTATCTTATATGTAGCCTATGTTAATACATGTTGGTGATTATAGTGGCCACACTGTTTTCAAACTGTAGTTAAGTTAATTACTAGTAGTTCCATAGTGGACTTGACCTACACCAGGGTAAAGGTGACTTTTTTATTGAAACTTTTATTTATACTCAGGTGGGCTCTGAGGTTAGGCCACCTCATTTACAGAACTGCTAAGTGTACAACAAAATAAAACAACAAAACACACAACATGAATCATAGAGAAATTAAATCAGACATTTAAAATCCATAAGGGAAGACTGAATGTCATTCCAGGACTTTGGCGGCTACATAAGAGAATGCTGTCTTGCCGAGTCCTGTACTAGTCCATGGAACTTTAAATGTGATCCAGTTACTAGATTGTGTTTGATGGGCTGGAGCATTCCTGTCCCACACGGCAGCTATATACGGTGGCTGTGAATTTGGAGAGTCTTGCAGACCGACGTTAAGGTAGATTTGAAAATCTGTATTTTGCTGTGCTGTCTGGCACTTTTCCTCTTAATCAGCCTCTCGCTCTCTCCCCCCCTTACTCTCCTTTGCAACTTTGCATAAATTCCTTTGCATAAATTCACATAAAAAGACTATACCCACAATGCAAATGAATTTTGGGGAAAGTAGATAATAAAGCCACAGATGAAAATAACCTGCCAACTTGGCAATAGCTGTATTAGCTGGAAGCAGCATGAGTACAGATGAGACTGTGCTGACTTCACATAGCAGTGTCTGCTCCGTTGCCAATTAAAGCTCAGACTGAGCAGGAGAAACCTATTTTCCAAACTGAAAGATCCATCACCATACTACTGTAGCCTAAGTACATATAATATATAACCAAACCTACATACACTGATATAACAAGAGAGAGAGAGAACATTATATTCTGTCTGCAATAAGGAATTTCTAACTCTCACAGTACACTTCATGGGTCCTCTCTGCAACGGCCATCAGATCAGCTATCCTTTCTTGTAACATTGTGGTGTGCAGTCTGTTCTTGATGAATTCAAGTGAGGCTATAGCATTAGCATTATCAAGGATAACATGGTTTGCTTATGCGTCGTTAGTTAGCATTACACAAGGTTAGTGTGGCTAATAGCGTATCATTGTGTAATTAACTTAATTACTCCACAATACACAGCCATACCATAATACCAATACTTTCCTGAGCACATACACATTCACCTAACACACTATTTATATGAAGGGATTATAGATAGATAGATAGATAGATAGATAGATAGATAGATAGATAGATAGATAGATAGATAGATAGATAGATAGATAGATAGATAGATAGATAGATAGATAGATAGATAGATAGATAGATAGATAGATAGATAGATAGATAGATAGATAGATAGATAGATAGATAGATAGATAGATAGATAGATAGATAGATAGATAGATAGATAGATAGATAGATAGATAGATAGATAGATAGATAGATAGATAGATAGATAGATAGATAGATAGATAGATAGATAGATAGATAGATAGATAGATAGATAGATATGGTAGAATTATGGATATTCTTATATTAGCAAAAAACCTGCTAATATCTGACAGGAGTCGTACTACTAACCACTTAAGCAACACTATACTAGTAATACAATAATAATAATAATAATAATAATAATAATAAAAAATATACATAGGGGTCCCCTGCCCCCCCCCCCCCCCCCCCCCCCCCCCAGCTATAATGGGCACATTGGGCATGACCCTTATGTTCACTTAATTAAATAAAACATTTAATACACACACTCTCATGTAAGACGCTGTCTCTGGGAGGCGACGCAATTATTTTTGCAACGTTTACATTGGGGCTAGCGTTGGCTAATGTGAGATTAGGCCTGCTAGCGCTAACGTTACATTAAACGTGATACATACCATACTAGGCCATGTATTATAAATGTCCAGCAGACCACCTTATCCACATTTATGCTCTTGTCGATAATAAACTTGTTTCATGTTCTGGCTCATTAAAAACTTCAAATCTGCCTACCACTGTTGACTGCAGTCAGCTAGCAGGTGTGAGCCACGGCCAGAGCTATTACCCCTCTGGTAACAGACAATGGACACATGATGGCACAGTGGTAATGTTAAACAGACTCCTTTTCCACGTTGCTCTCCTTGTAAGATTCAATCCAAAAAGATCAGATCTGTGTATCTTTGACGATGGGGCAAATCCATCTCTCAGTGCATCGTCCAACTCCCTTCCTAACTCACAGGTACCGGTTAGAATAGAATAGAATAGACTTTTAATTGTCATTAATTGCACACAAGTATACAACGACATTTCAGGGGAGCTCCCACAGACCGTAGTACAATATACATGTAACACATAACACTGTACATATAACAGAATATTTTAAATAATAAAGTGCATGATGAGCGGTAACATAGTGGTTATCAAGTCCAGGTAAAGTGCATGGTGCACGTGAGCGGACAGTCGATGAGAGTTTAACAGTCTGACTGCTTGGGGGGAAAAGCTGTTCATAAATCTTGAACTCTTCGCATGTATGGACCGGTATCTCCTCCCCGAGGGAAGGAGCTGAAAGAGGTGATGTGCTGGGTGAGACTGGTCCTTGATAATACACTTGGAGCGGTGGAGGCAGCGGGAGATGAAGACGGAGGTGATGTGATCCTGCCTGCAGTGCCGCCTTCACCACCCTCTGTAGAGGCTCTTGCTCTGCCTTTGTGCAGCTGGAGAACCACACAGACACACTGTAGGTCAGCCCACTCTCAACCGCACAATGATAAAAGTTGACAAGGAGATTTCGTGGCAGGCCAGCCCGCTTCAGCTTCCTTAGGTAGTATAGGCGTTGCTGAGCTTTCCCAATCACTGAGGCGGTGTTGGTGCTCCAGGACAGGGTCTCACTCGCACTGAGACCCAGGATACTCTCATATAGTCTTGAGAGAGGAGCGAGAGAGAGCGACTGCTCAGAGATGCCACCTGATGGTGGTTGGTACAAACAAGCTAGTGGTAAAATTGCTAAATCGTTGCTGCTACGCACGATAAGTCCTTCTGCATTGGAACTGTCAATGAAAGTTGTAACATCGGTAGTTGGTCTATGTAACCTGGTGACATCTTACCCAGGTCATATTTGGGGACAGTTTGGCAGACTTTCTAACGTAATTAATGACTCAAGCATGCTTTATTTATTCATGACTGAAATGATGCTGGGGTTTGAGTTAAATGAATATTGCTTTGGTGAAGTGATTGTTATTGTAGGTGCACGTGGGTGGAGCAAATTAGCTGTTTATCGTTATCAGAACTTGGTGAATATAAGCTGTATTGGAGGTAGAATTGTAGTCAAAATCATTTTGTTATCACCAAGGTTTATCATGAGTAAATCTGGCGTTCATAACACCCAGTGCCTGTGACAATGACTTCTCCTCTCAAACCCAACTGCTCTGCACTTTTCACACATTTATTTTCTCATTATTATATACATTATATATATATATATATATATATATATATATATATTTTTTTTTTACAAATACCATATACCCTGGTGAAAAGTCAGGAAGATACAGTATGCTGGTATGAACAAAGAGATACCACCTACCAGCCTAGCTGGGAGAACCCCTCCCACCCCTTCTATGAGGAGCTAACCAAGATGAGGAGCACGTCCCGACCACAGACGCATACCCCCCCCCCAGACACTCCACTAACTGCCTCAGCCAGTCGTTTCATGCCAGAAGCCATCAGGCTCCACAACCAGGGAGCAGCTGGGGAACTAACTAAGTGTGTCTGACTCTTAACCACTAAACCCTGCACAGACTGTAAAGTATATCATGACCACGGGTATACAGACCCTCATGTGCACCTTACTTATATTGTTTACTTTTAGTCATAGATTATATTCAGATTACATTTTGTATTGCCTATATTTATTATAACGTATATTAGGGCATACGGACCCTCATCTGCACCTTATTTATACTGTTTCATTTTCTCATATTTTTTATATTCAGATTAAATTATATTGCCTATATTTGTTGTCTTCTTTCTATTATCCTGCCCATACCTGTACCTCACCTCCCCCTTCCCCTGTGCTGCTATCGCACCTGAATTCCGTAAGCATGAATGTGTAAGCATTTCAGTGTGTTAGATAAGGTTAGATATTGTATTGATTCACAATATATTATACTGCAATGTATTGATGGAAAAATGTCATTATGATATGTATTTATTCCATAGCGCCCTAACTGACCATGTGTGTTTAACCGTGCAACTCCAGTGTCACTCTAAGTTGGCTGAGGTTTCAGTCGTGTAGGTTAATGAGATCCATATTTGCATGTTAGATGTCAAATTGTTGCTGAGTCACGTCTCTTTTGTGTTCGGGTCAGCCGGGTCGCTACCATTGGTTCATCACGACCTCTTGCCACTTCCTGCGTTCAAACTCACAGATGGACATACAGTACATCGTGCACACACACACACACACACACACACACACACACACACACACACACACACACACACACACACACACACGCACACACACGCACACACACGCACACACACGCACACACACACACACACACACACACACACACACACACACACACACACACACACACACACACACACACACACACACACACACACACTCACACCTACACATTGTAACCCAGACTGTCCACACGGTCGCATCTTTGAATGACAGATCAGACGACTATTACTAAATACAAACTAATGTCTAACTGACTGATGTGCAATTGTAATCCTTCTCGTTCTCAGCAAGCAGCGGCGTATAAATATCTTCAATTCAAGGAAACGTATAAAGCAGTGACTTGATTGCCTCTAAATGCTCTTGTGTCTATAACACTTCGCTCTTCGTTCCACAGTTGTGGGCTGCGACGCAGACAGGAATAGAAACCATCTGCCAGAGAGCAGCTTGACAGTGTTTTCATGTCTTCAGGCACCGTGGAAGTCTCTACTGCCTGTCTTTTCTTAAAGCGGTAATTACGCTAGTTTCGTTGACAATGAAGGTATTTGGTTTGTTTTATCTTTTAGCACACAGCAATGTGCATGTGTTTACTTAAGCATAATATACTGCTCCCAATACTCGGACACAACTGGCTTGGCTCCGCCCTGTCATCCCTACCAAAATGCAGATCTATGGTAATAGGATACGGTCCCACAGGCTCTCGCATTCCTAGTGTTGTTTCCTCAAAGCGCCTGATGGAACAAAAAACCTCCTTAACGCTGTGTATAACACCATTTCCTCTTCTGTTTTACCACACTGCTGTACTCTTCTTATTTAATTTAGTTTTAAAGCTAAGTAATCCTGTGACCTAGTACCATTATGCGCTTTGTTGTTTAAAAGCAATCAAAGAGCAGAGATAATAGGGAAGTTTCATATGCAGAGCCTTATAGATTTATAAAAATTCAGTGCTCGTTATAAAACAATGTGATGAAACGCAGTGCACTATGATACGAGGGGTTTTAAGGGCCATGCGTGTACAGAATGTCACCATACAAGAATCAAGTTTTACTTTCAACTTTTTAGAAATGTGTTCCACATGGGTGTATAAAGAAATAAAAGCCTATATTATCTAACCACATTCCTAAATATGTATAGGATTCTGCCATTTAAATTGTGGTATTGCTCACACAAGACCTTGAGAATAAAATACAAAATGTGTTAATAGAATTTAAGAACAAAAGCAGACTATAATACATTCGTAGTGGCCAGTTCAAGAGTGGAGCCGGTGGCATCGTCTGCATAAAAATGTGGAGAAGAACATGCCATATTATTAATTTATAATGTAAATAAAAGTGGACCCAAAAAAGGGCTTGATTTGATACCCTCAGCAACAGCTTGAGTTCTCTTTGAGAGATAATCATAAACCAGTTAACACTTTCAGTGTTAGCACGACTTAGTGCTTGAATGCCACCATCGGCGCCAATGTTAACCTTAATATCGCCTAATCTATGTTTTAAATTATGGCTATGTGTCTAATCTGCCCGTCGCTTATCAAAGAATCATCAGTGCTGTCAAGGCAGATTGTTTTTTTATCGCTTCATTTCCGTTTGAGAGCATTTTGAAAAGCACCCGTTTTGAGGTAAAAAACCATTCTGTGATAATCGTCTTTTACTGGAATATTCCAGAACGTTGATATTTGTCGGCCTATTTATGAATCGTTTTCAAATAAACGCTAGATGATCAATAGTATACGTGCCCGCACGCACATTCGAGGCGCGCGCTGATAATAGCCGTTTTCATTTCCTCATGGATTTTACAGTGAAACCGCTGGAGCACATATCAGAAAAAAGCTTATATCTTCATCAAAACGAGTCTGATTATCCTAACACTGATAACATAGATTCCTTACCTGACATCAGATGGTATCCAACTGGTATATTCCAATTCCTGATCACCATTCGAAAAAATCGATAAGTGTATAGATCTAACGTGTATACAGTAGAACTCATGCTTGCCGCGGCTCAGAGTCTCCAGAATGAACTCTGGTAACCCCGGCTGCATCAGTGGACTGGAAAATGTGGACTGGAATATTTTTTCCCCCCCATCCATTTTCATTGAGTCCATTCCAAAATCCCTGATGTCGTCCGAGAAATCTCGTGAGTGGCTTTCAACGTAACTAGAAAAGCCGTGAGTGGCATAGAAAGTGTTCAGTAAGCGCATCCCAAATCAATGGAAGATATCTTATTTATCATAACGCTTTTGATAAATGGATAAAAAGTGCAGCACAGTCCTGACTAGGGTTTCCGTTAGAAAAATGTATCCATATGTCAGGGAAGATTTCAATGTCCCAGACAAATGGGATACATTTCAGTCAAATATGATCTGTGTTTATTGAGATTATTGCAATAATAATAATAATAATATTGCATAGTACTTATTGTACAATACTTATTGTCAATAAAAAAAAATCACAGTTACCATTTGTAATAATTATCATTACATTACCTCCACTCTGTCTGCTCTGTTTGGGTCCATGTAGCATAATTTTGTTAGCCACAACTCCAGCGTGTCCAATGATAACAAACTATCATTACACCTGGGTAAAACAGAGTCCATTCTCTTCGGTTCAAATAACAAACTCAGCAAACTTCTCTGTTACAGTGGGTGACAATATTGTCACAAGGAAAGATGAAATTACATACCTGGGTTCCATCATAGAGGCAAATCTTTCCTGTGACAAAATGGCATCCAATGTAATCAAAAAAGTAAACTAAAGAACTAGATTATTGTACCGGATCTCCTCTCTGGTAAACAAGAAAACCCTGAAGACTCTGGCAGGAGCACTCATTCAAGGGTACTACGACTATGCTTGCACCTCATGGTACCAAAGCACCTCAAAGGCGCTAAAAACAAAATTACAAACATCTCAAAACAAACTGTTCAGACTACTATTGACCTTACTCCAAGAACCCACCTCACCCCTGCCCACTTTGACAACCTAGGATGGCTTAGAGTAGACGACAGAGTACAGCAACTTGCAATGGGCCTGGTCTACAAGATACACGACACCACTAAGGTACCCATGTACATGTCAAATTACTTCCCAAAGGTCAGTGAATACCACGACCACAACACCAGAGGGAGCTGCACAAATCATGTTAAACCCAGATTCGGCTCAAACAAGGGACTAAACACGTTTCGCAATTATGCCACAACAATGTGGAACGCCCTACCCACAGCTGTAAAGGAATGTGAATCACTACCCAGTCCACCTTCAAAACCTCTCTCAAAGAGCACCTACGGGAGACTGCAATTCGAAACTGGCCCCTGTAAACGCAACCCCCTCCAATGTACAGTTTCCCCCCCAAAATCCAATTTGGGTAGTTAGCTCCTAATATTTAAATGCGACAATCTTGAACCATGGTGTGATTGAAAATATTGCAGCAACTTTAAGTCAACTGTACTAATGAGTAATAATAGATGGAGACAAAATCTGTATAGGTTGAGACTTGATTTGTACAAGACTAGTTGTAGACACCATTTGGTCTAGATTAGCGATGAAGCAAATGTGTAATACATGGTATGATGACAGTAATGTATTGTGGGGTGTTCAGCCCAAGCCTGGACTGGGGGTGAGAGTGTGATTGTTTATCAAAGTCTTGAGTGACTGGGAGGCTTGGACTTGATTGATATCAAACAGGGGGCATAGGAGGCATATGGCTGGCTGGCTCCCATATGAGAGATGTTTATAGTATGCTCCATGAAACTATCTTGGACCCAGCTGTATTTAGATAAATGTTTTAAGTTGTTACATGCCTTTTCACCAGAGGTGTAACTGGCAGAGATGGCTACATTTCACGTCCCGCCAATCATTCTGAAAAGGGCAGTGGTCCTGTGTTTTATCAGAGCTTCTGAGGCGATCCAAGTGTAGGCAGAACTGAGGCTCTCCAAGTGTAGGCAGAATTCCTTCTTTAATTGTCAGATTTACTTGTCATTGTCATTATGTATCTCATGTATTGTTATGTTTTGTGTTTTGTGTTGTCTTTCTGTGTGGACCCCGGGAAGACTAGCGCGCCACTTAGGTGGCAGCTAATGGGGATCGATCCTTTTAAACAATAAACGACAATAAATAATAAACTTGCTTTAGTGTAATTTGGTCCAACACGTGTCACCAGAGACTCGACATAAGGAGCAGCGAGCATGGAAGCATATAGTTAATGTCTGCGACTGTAGAGCCTGAGAGGCACCTGGTCTCACATCCAGCAACACCAACAGTCGGGGCGCCCCTGATAGGTGCAGCGGTAGGGCTGTGATCACCACCACCAGCGTCATCGACACCATCAGCCCAGTGGAAACAGTGATGGCACCAGCAGCGGCAGGGATGAACGCAGGGATCACGTGACCTCCGACTAAGCTATAGGGACTTAGAACAGCAGCAGTAGCAGAGGCCCGACCGCAGTGACAAAGTGTTATCGGTTTGAGGAGCATTACATGCATTTTACATAATCCATCTTCATCATCTATGAATCCGATTCCCAAGCATCATGCCAAGCTGTGGATAAACAGAATGCAGGAGGAGGCTCTCCTAGGCGAGGCTGCGTGAAGAAGACAATGCACATGCAGTCTCTCATCCATTAGATTTGTCCTGAGAAGTTTTTTTTTTTTCTTTCTTTCTGACCTGAATATTCATCATGTGTGTACATTGATTGTTTTTGCCCATTTCTGGTATAATCAGAATGAACTAATTATGGAGGAGGTAACCCAAATGATCTCATGAATCGTGGATGTTTGGCGTGTCTAGAAGCACGGGGAGGCGGGGTGTAGGGAGACAAGATTAATGAGGCCGTGAAGGTTTATGTGTCTTGGGTAATGTCTTGGAGTAGGCCATAAAACATCAATCTGCTTTCTGACGAGGGGCGCGCCATGATGGGGCAACCTTTGAGAGGACAGGGATTGGTGATCTTTTAACTAAAATATGTTTGTGCTACTTAAATGATCCATGTGATTCTCCCTGGTTAAATGAAAATAGAACACAGAGACTATTGGGTTTCATCAATAAATGAATACCGTAATTCCTCTAATAGTAACCGGGTCTCAAATACAAGCCGGGTCTCTATTAATGGCCGGGTGCGCTCTTGAGCTAAGCAATTATAAGCCGGCCTCCTAATACAAGCCGGGTTACTAATATACTGAGCTGCATACTGAGCTAGTTACTTGATTTCACTTTGAAAACGTTGAAATGACCAGTGACCACCTGTAATTGCACTGTTTACTATTTCATACAGTACTTGGTTTCAATAAATGAACCCAGTACATTTTACTGGGTTCAAACTTACACAAAATGTTGATTTATTCATTATGATCCGTTTGAAAATTTGAAATATAGGCCTCCCTCTTATACAGGCCTCCTCCTAATACAAGCCTGGTACCCGCTACAGTTGAAACAAATACAAGCCGGGGTTACTATTAGAGGAATTACGGTAGCTTTGTTGATACTTAAAAAGCCCTCACTATCTTGAGTGAGCGCCGCTCTGTGATCGGGAGGAGAGCAGCGTCATATATCTCTCCTGGTTTGAGGCCCCGGGTGCAGCATCAAAGTGCGAGTCTACCTCACTTAATATTCTCCCCGAGCGTCACTCACTCCGTCTCCCGGGGCCACAGAAAGCTGCGCTAATCAAATTATTTTAGTAAGCATGTAAAGCTTCTTTAATCAAAGGATAGCTGGCTAATTTATGTCTGGGATCGGGAGTAATGTCTTCTTTGGGAGATAAAACCGGGTTCCGGTGTGCGTTCCCTATCCCACGCCTAAATATCATTATCTGATCTTCCTGTACCAGTTGGACCCCGAGGCACGTTTTTAGTTGATACCCCGCTGCTCAGGAAACAAACAACCCGGGATCTCCTCAGAAGTTGTAAGTGAATATTCTCTCTCGCCCCGTCACTTTGTAAATAGTAGCTATGGCTGGGAAAAGCTTATAGTAGGCATGATTAGCTAGCTTTAAAACAGATAAAACATAAAGAATGTATAACATGTTTGACTGTTTATTCCACCAACACTGTTTAATTTATCCTAACTTAAGCCCTAATACATAATGCATCATTTGTGGGATTCATTAAAATTGTATACCGTTTTTATTAGATTTTTTTCTTGCTTTGCCTCAGTTGGAATTAACTGAGGTTAATGTAACCGTTTGAAGTAACACACAAATGAAGGTTTAACATGTGCAAGCAATTCAATGGAGAACGACGGAGCTTTGCGGCATTCTGTGTAGAGCATGAATGTCTCTTTCCTAGGGCTTACTTTGTGCCGGATCCTGCCCGAACAGGATGTCTCACTGTCATAATCTGTCAATACATGATAGTGTAAAACCGTGTTATCCCTTTCACTACCACACTACAGGAGGTTAACCTTTCACTACCACACTACAGACGGTTAACCCTTTGTCGCGTGGCAGTGAAAGGGTTAACCGTATTTGTCGCAGTGAAAGGGTTAACCATTTGGTCGTGTGGTAATGAAAGGGTTAAGATGCAATGGTATCTGTTCTGTTGTTCTTTTGTTTCCCATTAAAGTTACTCATAATTGCCTGTGTAAGTAGGCATAGCATACACTATTTTTGGCTTAAAGTAGGGCTGGGCAATTAATCGAGTTTCAATTTCAATTAAGATTTTGGCTTCCCACAATCACGAAAACAAGTTAATCGATATGAAACAATTATTGTGCCGTGCTCTCATTTTGTCTTGTGTTTTAAATGCAGCGCACGCTGGATCTTGAGTTATATTTGTTCTGCAATGCCTAGTTTGACAGTTTGACCTGAATTATGTTCGATGGTACAGCGTGTGTAAATACCAGAGTGTTTCGGTGGTGCTCTATTTACATCTAGTGGCTGAAACTACTTAGTGTGCCTTCAATGCTGCAAAAATTATTTTCAATCAATCAGGTCACGCCTGCCCTGAGCACAGTTTTTTTTAGCGTGAACCGGCCTGTAGCTATCTGCATGAAGTAGGCAACTCTCACCAACATGGTGGAAACTGGTCAAATGTCAAAGAAAAAGGTGTAATTATTGAGCTTTTTCAAACCGGTCAGACCCTTACAGGCCAAAGTCCTTTAGAAGAATCCACAGGCTGGTGACGGTTCATGAATGATCTAAGGACACATACAGCAGGTATGTCCAAGACCCTGGAATAACGCTAGGAAGCAGGGAGAAAGAGGCCGACTCCATGTCTGTTTCACACAAATCAACAGAAAGACCTGCACGCTTTTCATTGCCATCCTCTGAATAGTGTTGGTGATCGATAAGAAGGATGATTGATGACGAGGCTATTGACAACGATGATGATGAGGAGGAGTAGGATAGGCTATGGCATAGGGCAATGAATGAGGGAACGCAATCCCCCACAAGTAGATGCACTGTTTGCTGGCAAAGCTTTTTTGTGTCTAAATATTTATTTTGGCATTATTACTGTAAGCCTCACATCTAGTGTACATTTGTGCTGTGTGGTAGTTGGTAAATTATAAGTCCCATCATTGTGGGCATACAATGCATGTGTAGTTTAGGCTCCATTGTCATGTCAGAAGATGCAACACTATGTTCTCTCGGTGCGCCGCACATGACACTGTTTATTAGGACATTCTTGATTAGTTTCGTGCGTCAGGCGTTGTGGTTTCAACGCGGGTTCCATTATTTCCTTCCCGAATTCACAAATTAAACACGGCCGCTTCCTCTCTGTTAAACGTCTCAAGACGAGGACCCAAATATTGATCTTAAGTTTCATTGTATTTTCTATTAGAGGTTCAGTGCCGTGTCAATGTTTTTCGTCTCCGAACCGCCTATCGCATCAAAACCCTTCTATTCCCGGCAGTCGCTGTTATGACAGGAATGTCACAACGCTGGGGCTGCTTTGACAGAATCATTACCCCCCGTATTGTGACAGCTTCTAGCACGCGTTTCCCATCCACCATCGCTTGGCTTCTAATTGTTTCCCTGGAAGGGCTCAAGCCAAAGTTCCCCCTGAGAAGATGGGCCCTGTCTCTGAGAAGCGCCAGCGGAACGTGCAGCTCGACGCAAAGCTGTTATTTTTATTTATTTATAAACTATTTTCTACTGATAATCTCTCTCTTCTCTTTCTTTCAGAAAAGGGCCAGAGTGTTCCTGCTCTTGGTCCCTCGCACAGCCGCATACTCAAACCCTTGCCATGAATTCCCAGACATATGGGCCGGCATATGCTACTTGTCCACTGACTCGAATACTGATTATAAACTCACTACTGGGTTATCCCAATCAACTCTCTGAGACAACACAGTACATTCACAGATGCTCAGTTATGTGGGAGGGAAAAGGACATTGATATACACTGACATACACTGATATACATTAATGCACACTGATAAACATTAATGTACACTGATATACACTGACATACATTCATGTACACTTATATTCATTGATATACACTGACATACATGCATGTACACTTATATGCATTCATGTACACTGATATACATTAATGTGCACTGATATACATTTGTATACACTAACATACACTGATATATATGAATGTACACTGACATACACTGATATGACATACACTGATATACATACATGTACACTGATATACATTTATATACACTGCCATACACTGATATACATTAATTTACACTGATACACATTAATGTACACTGATATACATTTATATACACACTGACATACACTGATATACATACTTGTACACTGATATACATTTATATACACTGTCATACACTGATATACATTAATGTACACTGATATACATTTATATACACTGACATACACTGATATATATGAATGTACACTGATATACATTAATGTACACTGATATACACTGTAAATATTGGTCTCTCTCGCACTCAATACTCAATCAAGATTATTTCTGATATTGGACTTATTGTATTGTTATTTACCCAGGAAAGCAAGTAAGAACAAATTCTGATTTTATTTATTGTCAAAAGTATGCATAATGTTGTGTTAATTCCACGACAAGAGATATGTAATGTTAATTACCTGAAATTATTCAGTTTTTTGGGGGGGGGAACCGATACCCATATATCGGTATCGGAAATTAAGAGTTGCACAATATCGGTATCGGTAAAAAAGCCAATATCGAGCATCCCTAGCCTTTTGTTTCTCATTCCCCAGGTCTATATTCACACTGCAGAGGTGTTGCCCCTCCCCCCCCCACCCCACCTAATCTAAACTATAACCCTGTTAAGACTTTTAGAAGTCTCTTCTTCCTCCTTCTCCCTTCTTCTTCATCTTCTCCTTAGTCTTGGCATAGACACGATGGATCAAGTCTTGTTCGTGGAGGTGAAGTAAAGTGGGACGAACTTCTCACTGAAGCGTGGAGGAAAGTGAACCCAGTATTCACAGAGTTACAGGCGTCGCTAGAGTTTGAAGTTTAGAGTTTGAGAGGGTGAATTTAGAACGTGTCCGAGGAGAAAACCGTTTCCGCTGGAGGCGGTTGTGGGCTAAGGCGCTCCCATAGTCCAGCAGACTGTACACAGAGCAGACTCCGCGGAGGTCCGCGCGGCTCTTTGAGCTTTCATAGTCGAGCAGATCCTCAGCGGACGTCCGCAGTCTATTTCCTACATTTCTCGCACCAGTTTTACTACATTTCCCACAATTCTGTCTGTTCTACTGTACTGGCAGATCAGAGGGAACATTTAGAGAGAGAGAGAGAGAGAGAGAGAGAGAAAGCGAGAGAGAGAGAGAGAGAGAGAGAGAGAGAGAGAGAGAGAGAGAGAGAGAGAGAGAGCGCCTTCCGGGCTCATCTCTCCTCGCGCCACCAATCGCTCGCGCCAGTGTCACATTAATGCAGTCGATGTCAACCAAAACGCCGAGCAGCGTTTGTGTGACACCAAGTCAGCGGCGCGGATGTCCGGCGTCAGGAAATAGGAGCTTCGCACCTGTGGGTCTGCTGTCCGCTTAGATCAAAGCTCAAATAGCCGCGCGGACCTCCGCGGAGTCTGCTCTGTGTACAGTCTGCTGGACTAAAGTGATGGAGGATCTTTGGGGGGGGGGGGGGGGGGGGGGGGGTTTCCCCCATCTCTCTCTCTCTCTCTCTCTCTCTCTCTCTCTCTCCTCTCTCTCTCTCTCTCTCTCTCTCTCTCTCTCTATCCCTGCATTCTCTCTCCCGCTCTCTTTCCCTCTCTCCCCCCTCTCTCTCTACCCCCTCCCCCTCGCTTTCTCTCTCTCCTCTATCTCTCTCCATCTCTTTCTCTCTCTTCCTCTCTTCTATCTCTCTTCCTCTCTTCTATCTATCCCCTCTCTCTCCCCCCCTCGTTCTCTCTCCCCTCTATCTCCTCCATCTCTTCTCTCTCTTCCTCTCTTCTATCTCTCTTCTCTCTTCCATCTATCCCCCCTCCTCTCCCCCCTCTTTCTCTCTATCCCTCTCCCTCTCTACCTTCGTTCTCTCCCCTCCCCCCCTCTCTCTCACAGAAGGCTGTGACCATGACGATAACTTTAGATGCAGCGTATCACCGTGTGTCAATCATTTCTATACACAAATACTGTATATATTGCACTACATTAATAAATGTGTTTTGAATCATGGTGAAGGTTTAGAGTGTGTAAGGCAGTATGTGGTACACCAATCATGGGCATCGTCAACTTGGGTCACTGCATGTGTAATGACTCTCTGAGGTCGATGGAATTCGTTGCACAGGTTTGGTACACTGTTTGACCACTTAAGAATAGTTGGTAACTATTAACAGGAAAAAAGCAACAAAAATCCTAAATGCATCTTTTAATTTATTTTGAACAGACAGTAGTGCAAGTTCTACTTAGGTCCACCTAGTGTCGTATCATCCCCCCTGAGAGAGTTGCTACAGTCTGGCCCTGTAGTGCATCAAGCAGTAAACACAGTGAACATACACAATAGTTTTGGCCCTGTCTGCTTTTGTATCTAGAGGCAGGGATAAGTAGTTGTTGATTATCAGAAGAAGTGAGAAAATATAAACATTTGTATCTCGTGTAGCGATTACAAAGACCGCTGAGCACCGGAGCCACGCAGACCCCCCAGACGTGAACCTGGCCGGCCCCCGGGAGACACGGACCCGAACGGCACTGTTTTCTAAGTTGCTTATTACAAGTTGTCAAAACAAAATGTCTTCTCTAATTGTAGTAGTCTTCTCCCCCTGGTGCTGCCTGACCCTGATGCATATCCCTTACAATCCTTGCCAAGAAAGTTGGTAATAAAAATAAATCCACATCTTCTCTTATTTTTCTCCTATAACTACTGACACCATCACATGCAAATGGAGTCTTTGAATCCACAAATGTTTTTTTTTGTTTTTTTATTTCAAATGCATGAAACATAATTATTATTATACAGAAGTAGGCAAATAGATAAACATTTATAAATAAATGTTAATCACATCTTTGTACAAAACTGTACGGTTTTGACAGGACGCTGCATGGTACTAGCATAAATTCTACATATTGTAAATGTGAGACATTTGTGGTTCCAATGAGCCCACATTGATATTATCAAAATGATGTTCGAAAGTGCGGCCCTTTCCTGGTAGAATGTATCTATGGATTCCTGATAATCTGTAGTTTGAGGTGTTATATCGTGCTATAGAATTGTAATTGAGTACTAAAGCAGCCACAAGATGGTAATGTCAGCAGAACCATCAGCAATGTGTACCTGTATCAATCACATATGTACCTGTATCAATCACATATGTACCTGTATCAATCCCATATGTACCTGTATCAATCACATATGTACCTGTATCAATCCCATATGTACCTGTATCAATCACATATGTACCTGTGTCAATCACATATGTACCTGTATCAATCATACTGGTCCATAGTACCTGTGTCAATCACTTTGTACCTGTATCAATCACATATGTACCTGTATCAATCACATATGTACCTGTGTCAATCACATATGTACCTGTATCAATCACATATGTACCTGTGTCAATCCCATATGTACCTGTATCAATCACATATGTACCTGTGTCAATCACATATGTACCTGTGTCAATCACATATGTACCTGTATCAATCACATATGTACCTGTGTCAATCACATATGTACCTGTATCAATCACATATGTACCTGTATCAATCACATATGTACCTGTATCAATCACATATGTACCTGTGTCAATCCCATATGTACCCGTATCAACGGTTCATTTTAGGGGGGCTCATTTAGGCTGTGTGGACCATAAAAAGGGTCTAGGGACAGCATTGGTGCTTACCATGGGACAGTACACGTACAGTAGTGCTAACAGCCCAGTTCTGAGTCACCACTAGTGAGCTAATGGCAGTTGTACTACACAGCTTATGAAATATAAATACACTGGAATATCCCCCACTGATTAGCCTAAACTGGGGTCTTGTTTGAGTAGGCTGCAAAATCCTTTTGACTGAAGTCATAATGTAGAGTTAAATGGGGCAAGGGCAAGAGGGGCACGCTTCTCCCTTTAATCCATGTTAACTGGTTTTAATAGAGTCTCTGCTGTAAGTACCCCTGCTACTACCACTCAGCACAGTGTGTTTTAATAAGAGTCTCTACTGTAAGTACCCTGCTACTACCACTCAGCACAGTGTTGTAATAAGAGTCTCTACTGTAAGTACCCCTGCTACTACCACTCAGCACAGTGTGTTTTAATAAGAGTCTCTACTGTAAGTACCCCTGCTACTACCACTCAGCACAGTGTTTTAATAAGAGTCTCTGCTGTAAGTACCCCTGCTACTACCACTCAGCACAGTGTTTTTAAGAGTCCTCTACTGTAAGTACCCCTGCTACTACCACTCAGCACAGTGTTGTAATAAGAGTCTCTACTGTAAGTACCCCTGCTACTACCACTCAGCACAGTGTTTTTAATAAGAGCATCTACTGTAAGTACCCCTGCTACTACCACTCAGCACAGTGTTGTAATAAGAGTCTCTACTGTAAGTACCCCTGCTACTACCACTCAGCACAGTGTTGTAATAAGAGTCTCTACTGTAAGTACCCTGCTACTACCACTCAGCACAGTGTTTAATAAGAGCCTCTACTGTAAGTACCCTGCTACTACCACTCAGCACAGTGTTTTAATAAGAGCCTCTACTGTAAGTACCCCTGCTACTACCACTCAGCACAGTGTTTTAATAAGAGCCTCTACTGTAAGTACCCCTGCTACTACCACTCAGCACAGTGTTTTAAAGAGTCTCTACTGTAAGTACCCTGCTACTACCACTCAGCACAGTGTTTTAATAAGAGTCTCTACTGTAAGTACCCTGCTACTACCACTCAGCACACTGTGTTTTAATAAGAGCATCTACTGTAAGTACCCCTGCTACTACCACTCAGCACAGTGTTTTAATAAGAGTATCTACTGTAAGTACCCCTGCTACTACCACTCAGCACACTGTGTTTTAATAAAAGCATCTAATGTAAGTACCCCTGCTTACAACACCCAGTGTAGGGTGTTACTGTACTTTTACTACCACTTCTGGAATTGACCCAGTGGGCTTTACCTGTGAGTCATTCATTCTGCTCGTTGCATTTTAGACCACACTTCATCAGATATGGTGCATCACGAGTGTCGGCGTCGAGGAACACCACCACGCCCTTACAGTTTATTTCAAGGTATCACCCTGACCTTCACGCTGCCTGGTGCTAAAACCCCCCGGTCATCCCTGGAAGGGCCGGATAAGCAGATGGCACGTCATATATCACACTTGACCCCTAGATCCTTGGATGAGCGTAAAGAGAGCACAGACGCTGCTCACTGGAGCCAGAGGTTTTGCCAGACTGACCGGTTGAAGGTGTTGTCCTCCTCACGATGAATAGGTTTTTGCCACAAAGGGGGCTGTTCTCGCACCATAAATAATGCATTTATTCCTTCGCCCACACCCCACATGTAGATTATATTTAAGAATGCTTTTTTTAAAGAAAGGCCCCCAGTGGCTCCACAGACAGACAGATGTTCATAATGCACTACATAATGGAATACAATAGACAGACAGATGTTCATAATACACTACATAATGGAATACAATAGACAGACAGATGTTCATAATGCATTACATAATGGAATACAATAGACAGACAGATGTTCATAATGCACTACATAATGGAATACAATAGACAGACAGATGTGCATAATGGAATACAATAGACAGACAGATGTTCATAATGCACTACATAATGCAATACAATAGACAGACAGATGTTCATAATGCACTACATAATGGAATACAATAGACAGACAGATGTGCATAATGGAATACAATAGACAGACAGATGTTCATAATGGAATACATAATGGAATACAATAGACAGACAGATGTTCATAATACACTACATAATGGAATACAATAGACAGACAGATGTTCATAATGCACTACATAATGGAATACAATAGCAGCAATATTCTAACTCCATGGATTATGTCTTATTTGATAGAACTAACACAACAGCATAAATTAATTGAGTCAGTTGCCTTATGACGCTGTTCACATTAGCATACTGTAACAGCATGCACTTTGTTATAATGAAAACCATTAGATTGATATTATAACAGAATGATATGAGTAAGCTTTGTATGATCTTCTGTCTGTGCCTGTAATTTATTTTTATGAGTATTAATCAAGAGGCGATCTGTATCTACAATTAGGTTCATTAGTTGTGAAGCCATGTTGCTCGTGGTGTTGTTTATTCACAGTGCTGCTAGCGTACATACTGTACATTCTGTTATCGTGAAGGTTTGACTACCTAGCCTTTAGCATAATTGTCGGTACAGATCCTAATTGGTTATGATACTCTGAATATTACAATAAACACTGAGTTGTGAGGTTGACACTCTTAAGACGAGGTGCTATAGCCTCCAAGTACTGGGCCGGGATGTAGTGAGCATAAACCCGCCTGAACTCAGTTCAAATGCCTTTTTATTTGTCAAATACATTGCCCGCCCCTTTAGGCTGATATATGTGACTAAGTTGTAGTGCTATTTTTGGAAGTGGTGGAGCGCGCCTACTGTCTGACTATGAGTCCATGTACAGTACATACAGTATACTACTGTACAGTATATGACTGGAATTCATAGCAGCCTGCAGTATTATAGGCATTACTGTAGTTAGTAGCATCAGATCTATCCAAGTTACATGAAATATGGTATTTTTGAAGAAACAAACAATATAGCCTAATACTATTCTGAGAAAAAAATGTATAATAATAATTTATATATATATATATATATATATATATATGGTGATTAATGACATTAGTTGATCATCGACTGGGGTTCATAGTCACTGCATCACTGTGTAGGAATAGCTAGTAAGCACTTCTCAAATCCCAGATAATTTAAAATAAAAAAATAATGTGGGGCTCCTGCAAAAGCTTCACTTACCTCTCATCTCCTCTCCCCAAACCTAAGCTTCGTAAACAGATCCTCATCCATATTTCATGGGTTCAACATCCTCTCTCTGCAAGCCCCCCTACAGCACCCCCAGCCCTGGACTTCACCTGTACAGTCAGGCTCTGCTACAAATGGCAATGTTCCCCACCCCCACCCACACACAATTCCATAACATAAATCCACAGATCCCCCCCCACCTCATCTCTCTCTCTCTCTCTCTCTCTCTCTCTATCTCTCTCTTCTCTCCTCTCTCTCTCTCTCTCTCTCTTCTCTCTCTCTCTCTCTCTCTCTCTCTCTCTCTCTCTCTCTCTCTCTCTCTCTCTCCTCTCTCTCTCTCTCTCTCTCTCTCTTACATAGACAGCCTGAATGTGTATCTCTCTCGTTCTATTATCCTCTTCTTTCACACCTGCACTCTCTTCCACTTCTCTCTCTGATTATCTCGCCCGCTCTCTGCCCTCTCTGGAGCTTTAGCCATTAAATGCAAGTCGGGCGTGCTGTCAGTCTCACACACACACACACACACACACACACACATGTAGACACACACACACACACACACACATGTACACTCACACACACATGTACACACACACACACACACACACACACACACACACACACACACTGTGACACACATGTACACTAATCCACACTAAAGACCTGGAAAACTATTTACCCACAAACCCAAACTTTTCCCACCCTGACAGCCATTCATTTGTGTTCTTGATAATGCGGATACTAGCAGATTCTGATTCTGATTCTGATTCTGATTCTTGATTATTTTTTTTAAATCTACATACATTCAGAAGAAAATGTGAGATGCTTGTTTTTCCCGGCTCCTCAACCGTAGTAGATTTGTAGACATCAATATACAGCAATCTATACAAACTATACAATGCAAGGTAAAAGACAGTGGATGAATAAAATAAAATGAATAAGTATTCTACAGTGTAAGTAGCAGCAGTGTGTGCTATTTGTGTAATACGTGTCCGTGTGTGGTGTGTAAGTCACTTACGGTGCTTTTGTGTGTTTTCTCATGTGATCATTTAGAGCCTGTCCATCTGTGATCTGTTTGCCCGGTGGAAGTAACTGTTCGGTGTTCTCTGTGGACGTGAGACTTTGCTGCCGTCTGCCGTCGGCATGAGCTTGTGGTTTGGGTGGCTGGGGTCTTCTCCTGTGTGCCTCGCTGACGCACCGCTCGGTGAATATATTGTCTATGGTGGGTAGTTTGCATCCGCATATATTTTGAGCCGTTCGCCCTACTCTCTCTCCCGTGCTCCGCGGTCGTTCTGGTTGGTGTTTCCAAACCACGCGGTGGTGCATCCCGTCGGTATGCTCTCCGTGGTGCCTCTGTAGAAGGCCCTCAGGATGTGTGGGCCCCATGCCAAACTTGTAACGCTATAGCAGTGTCCATTATAAGACAGAGACCCGTCTCGACCTCGCCGAACCTTTCATCCTGGGGAAGAATCTGCCACTCACTCACTCATCCACTCACTCCCACCTCCTGCTGTTAGACTGTTGTCCTCAGTCACATAATTTCTTCTCAAAACATTAAATCCCGATTCTCTCTCGCCCCATATCTTGCATTCCTGATCGCTGTTGCGTGGGACCTTATGAGTGCATACTATAGTGTGTAGTGCATAGTTGGTTGCATAGTGCGTAGTGTGTAGTACATAGTGTCTAGCGTGTAGCGTAGTGTATAGTGCATAGTGTGTAGTGCGTAGTGTGTAATTCTTGCAGGTTTTTAATGTCAGATTGGAATGTACCAGTTATAGCTTGCCTTGTGTACTAAATTCCAACAGGAAGAACTATTTGTATGTTATTGTTTGTCCATTTAAAACATGAACAGAGGTCTACCTTGTATTCATTGTTGTTTCTTTAATTGTGCACTGTTGAGTCTGAGCTCAAAACACAAAAATGGCATTACCTGCAATGCCCCTGTATTGTTGTGTATTTGACAAATAAAGAACTTGAACCAGGAGAGAGGTCTACCACCCCCAGTCCCACCCTACCCTACCAGAACAGAGGTCTAACACCCACCCTACCCTACCAGGACAGAGGTCTACCACCCCCAGTCCCACCCTACCAGGACAGAGGTCTAACACACCTACCCTACCCTACCAGGACAGAGGTCTAACACCCCCACCCTACCATACCAGGACAGAGGTCTACCACCCACACTACCATACCAGAACAGAGGTCTACCACCCCCACCCTACCATACCAGGACAGAGGTCTACTACCCCCACCCTACCATACCAGGACAGAGGTCTACCACCCCCACCCTACCATACCAGGACAGAGGTCTAACACCCCCACCCTACCATACCAGGACAGAGGTCTAACACCCACCCTACCATACCAGGACAGAGGTCTACCACCCCCACCCTACCATACCAGGACAGAGGTCTAACACCCACCCTACCATACCAGGACAGAGGTCTACCACCCCCACCCTACCATACCAGGACAGAGGTCTACCACCCCCACCCTACCATACCAGGACAGAGGTCTACCACCCCCACCCTACCATACCAGGACAGAGGTCTAACACCCCCACCTCACCATACCAGGACAGAGGTCTACTACCCACACTACCATACCAGGACAGAGGTCTAACACCCCCACCCTACCATACCAGGACAGAGGTCTACCACCCCCACCCTACCATACCAGGACAGAGGTCTACCACCCCCACCCTACCCTACCAGGACAGAGGTCTACCACACCCAATTCTTTTGTTATTCCATGTCCATGTTATTCTCTCCAGAGTTAATTGGGGCAGCAGTCAGCGTGATGAATCGGACGGTACAGGTGTGGAGACGGGTTCCGGCGCGCCTCTGCAACAGTGTGATAGCTGAGGCAGAAAATGGAGTCATTTCCTTTTTACGGCCACGCCAGGGCTGCCGCAGAGAGACAGTCTTTTCCCCTATAATTGAGACACCAGGGTACATTCTCTTTCAGGACAGACTCTAATGGTCAGTGCATTAAAGGGATGATTGAGGGAAGCTGTACACTTACAGTGGGGGCCTCGGTAAATCAGAAAATATGGCCTTTTTCGGCCAATTTGTAGATTACAGCGGGTTCACACTGTGCCACGTGGCACTTCCTCTTCCCTCTAGAGAAGGAGAGAGAAGGGCACTCGTTGGCAGCGTTGAATGGGTTGAATGGTTAAAGATTTTTAGTAGTAATGGAGGGGAGGCCTGGGAAGCTTCTTACCCACCAGGTTAATTTGCAGAGGAGCACTTATATCCACATTAATATACTCTCAGGTCCAGCCTCTTATCGTCTCTTCAGCCATGAGACCCTCTGGGCTGAGATGGTAACTTTCATGAAGACTACAGTGGTGCTCAGCAGAACCCGCCAGACATGAACCCTTTCACTACCACACTACAGAAGGTTAACCCTTTCACTACCGTACTACAAAAGGTTATCCGTTCACTACCACACTACAGAAGGTTAACCTTTCACTATCACACTACAGAAGGTTAACCTTTCACTACCACACTACAGAAGGTTAACCTTTCACTACCACACTACAGAAGGTTAACCTTTCACTATCACACTACAGAAGGTTAACCTTTCACTACCACACTACAGAAGGTTAACCTTTCACTACCACACTACAGAAGGTTAACCTTTCACTACCACACTACAGACGGTTAACCTTTCACTATCACACTACAGACGGTTAACCTTTCACTATCACACTACAGTTGGTAGTGAAAGGGTTAACCCTTTGTAGTATGGTTGTGAAAGGGTTAAGGATCAGCTCACACTAGTTTTGCCATTCCTAATAGATGCCCACCACACACTGACGTCACAGGTACCGGAATAGGGGGGGCACTCCTTCATGTCCCCCCCACTACATGGTACAATCCTTCATCAGTGTGAAATAAACATTTGTGTTTATATTGCAACACAAAATAAAATCAACACTTCATTTAATTTAGACAATATATATATATTTACAGTATATATAATTCAAATCCAGTGCCTCCTCCACATCCTCATAAAAGGCTGCAGTGTGATTCTACATACATCCACAACAACTGTGACAATTAATGTATCACCTGCTAGCAAAGAGAAGTCGCCTATTCTCGGTCCTTGGCCCACAATGGTGGAACGAACTTCCCACCACAGTTAGGACAGCCGAAACCCGTCCAATCTTTCGCTGTCGACCAAAGACGCACTTCTTCAATCATTATCTTAAAAATAACCTACACTGTAGCACTCAACACTCTGATGATAGAGTTGTACCCGTCCTGCTGTCTTGTTGTACAAAACCTGTAAGTCGCTTTGGATAAAAGCGTCAGCTAAATGACAAAATGTAAATGTAGCACAGCGTAGCCAATGTTAAGCTCCCTTGCAACTGACCACACCGGTCCGGTGAAGTTATTTACGTTTGAACGCTTCATGTATTATGATGATACTAACTTGACATATCCTTTCAATGCACAGACGGCCACGTCCCCTCAACATACTCGCTGATGGTGCACTAAAACACTCAAATGATAACAAATCAAATGATACACCCCAAGCTGAAATAATGACACTCCTGGTATTAACATTCCACAATAAGCAAAAAATCTCTCAAATTGAAGGCAAGTTTCTTTTTAGAAGAGGCTAAAGGTTGAGATGGTTTTTTAAGAAACCTTGAAGAAGGTCCGCACACTGTAGCTCCCTTATACTTATGACATCCAGAGGTGACGTTTCGAGTGACTGCTCTTCATCAGACAGTCTGAAGATGAAGTTGCTCAAAAACGTCACGTTTGGATGTAAAAGATATAAGGGAGGTACAGTTTGCTGACCTTCTTCTATATTTTATTGCAGTCTTCCTTTGGTCCGGCACCTTCCTTTCATTGTTTAAAGAAACATAATAAAAAAAAAAAAAAAAAAAAAAAGGGTTCAGCACCACGTCGGTGGACAGCTCCCCCCCCCCACCACCACCACTACATGGTACAGTACATTCCTTCATCAGTGACTGACGACCAGAGCTCTTTTATTACATAGCATCTGTCAGGCCACTCGCCCTTCCGCCCATTTTATGCGCCGCTCCACACTAGTGTCACAGCAGAGTGGCTTGTGGGATTTTGTGTTTACTTCCAGCAGATTACTGTCTTTTCATGTGTTTGTACCGGGGGGGGGGGGGGGGGGGGGGGGGGGGGGGGGGTACGTTCACCTCTGGGGCTCTGCCCACCAGCAGTGGTTTGCTCTCCCTCTATTTGAGTGTGAAGAGGGCTTAGGATGCCTATATGTCACCCTACGATAAGTGCTGGAAATTACACAGTAATTAGCCGGCCCATTATAGACAGACCCCTGACTGACTCTGGCAGTGCAGGAAGCCTGGAGTAGAAAGATACTGTGTGCCCACATCCTCCACAAGCAACCTCTGCTTAACACTTACGTCTCACAGAATTTGCATAGGAATTATTATTCCTGGGTTTTTATTTCACGTACATTGTGCAGATTGACAGAGGTACCAGTATGGAGACGCATTTGATCTGCTTGCATGTATTTATTATTATCATCATCTCTCTCTTTCTTCTTCGTTGAAGCAGTTTTACTGCGCCATTTTACTCCTCATTAATTCCTGGGACGAATTAAGACACTTCCGAGGTGGAGTTTCAGTTTTTCATTGGCTCCGGTTGTTAATAAACAAACACAGCTGTAGGGTAGCTACTTAACCCTCTACTTAACCGAGTACTAGAGTGAAAATACGGCTATCATATGACACTAGCTCATGGGAACTCACAGGGACCAAGCATGTCACCAGGAAGGTGGGTTACATTTTGGCAAGGGGGGGGGGGATCACATGGCCATTTTCAAAGGGGTCCCTTGACCTCTGACCTCAAGATATCTGAATGAAAATGTGGTCTATGTGTACAGTGTGCGGACCCCTTTAAAGATATGTACACTATATGCTAATCCCATGCAGTTTGGGCCAAAAACATGCAGTTTTTTTCATGCAGTGCAAACATGTAATTTTTGCCTATTCTAAAAATGGTGTATTTGACTATGTATGCAGACTGGGGTCCCTGTCTCTGCCTCAGCTCTCGCTGTAGGGACCTGGACTTGTATAAATTGAGTATGACTGGTGTGACAGAAATTACTGAGAGGCAGCGGCAAAGAGAGGTGCAAATGACCCAAAGAAATATAAAACATACAAGTGTTCAACACAAAAACAGGTCTTCCCTTGACCATGACATTCCCAAAACTGAAACAAAACCAAAAAAGCTAAAATAATCCCCAGCCAATAGAGACACCTGGGACACAGCATGCCTCATTAACTCACTTGGCATTGGGAGCCACGTGTCTCACCGACTAGCTGACTGCCAGTTGACAAGTGGCTCTCTATTGGCTCTTCCACATACCCCGTCACCTCTCTAAGGCCAAGGGTTTACCCACAGGGAGCCAAACACGGACTAGGCAACTGGTCCCCTGGCTTGCAGAAACAGAGGGATGTGCAGAAGCCAGGAACAGGGCTGGGCTGCAGAATGCAGAGGCCAGGAACAGGCCTGGGGGCTGGGCTGCAGAAAGCAGAGGCTGGGCCATAATGACCTCCTCGGCTGCAGTGCCTGCAGTAGCGCTCTCCCAAACTGCATTGGCTGGAGTGGCACCCTCCTGGTCTGCAGGGGCTGTGCTAATGACTAGGGATGTCACTAACGACTATTTTGTTATCGATATCAGTTGATTATTTTATCGATTAGTCGATTAATCTAAACCATTAATTTACCAGAAAAATGTATTATATTTGCAAGTATGCTCATCCTTTTTAGCTTTAGATTAAAAAAACGACCAGCCTGAGAGATTTCTACCGGCCATAAATAGCTTTTTAGTATGTTTCCATGGATTATTATATGTATTGTGTGTTATCTCTCCACTCCACGCTATGGTAGTGCTTGTGCCAGCACAGGAGATACGATAAAAATGTATTTTTTATATATAGGCTAGGCTATATACATATTTAAATCAATATATCCCTTTTGAATAAAATAGGCTCAGGAATCAGGATTGTTAAAGCTAATTAGCCTAATCCATGTAAAAAAGAGTAGCCTATACTAAATGTATGCACTAATGTGCCAATGACCTCCTGGTCTGCAGGGGCTGTGGCAATGACCTGGTCTGCAGAGGCTGTGGCAATGACCTCCTGGTCTGCAGGGGCTGTGGCAATGACCTCCTGGTCTGCAGGGGCTGTGGCAATGACCTCCTGATCTGCAGAGGCTGTGGCAATGACCTCCAGATTTATGACTAGAAAGACCTGATAAACAGAGCTGAGCTGCATCACAAATTAATCTTCAGGTTCCCAGCTTTCAGATGATGTCACCACTTGTGGCATCTACTGTTGACCTGCTATCTCCCCTAAAGACAGAGATGGGTCTATAGGTCTGTAAGGATTACAAATTAACGGAAAATATGGTGGTAACCTTTTGTTGTTGTTGCTGCTGTTGTTTAAGTCGATACTGTCTATGTCACCAAGTCATTAAATTAGCATGCGTGATCCAAAAAAAACATTTGAAGATACTATGAGGAGACGTCAAAGAGAAATGTCCCACTCAGCTTAAGATTGCCTACCCAAACAAATCAAACGAAGGGGGTAAACACTCCAGAGTTTAATGGAAAGTTCTCCAAACAAGTGTCACCTGAAAGTGCCCTTCCATTCACAAAAAAACACATTTTCAATTTTCAGATTTTCAATTCATAGGCCCTTTTCACCGCAGCCATGTTGACTCATCTCCGACGGGTAACAAAGGTGTAACCATAGATATAGAATAGGGGTGTAACGGTACACGTATCCGTACCGAACCGTTTCAGTACTGGACCTTTGGTTCAGTATGCGCTGTGTACCAAACGAATGCAACGGTACGTTAACACATTGAGCGCCATAAGCTTCCCCCATCCTTCACTGTCTAGCGCCAGCTTTTCATGAAATGTTTCACGATATTTCACGATCTTTGCGGACACTATTGTATATTTTATATTATAGCTATGGAGACAATAGTAGCTCATTTGATAGACACTATTTCTAGTCCAACATGTAAAAAATAGTTTGTTTCTACACACTATAGTTTGTAATTTATTACATCGTCCATTTCCAAGATAATCTAGTCTTTTTTTGGTGCAGTGGTTAACACTGTCGCCTCACAGCAAGAAGGTCAAGTCAAGTCAAGTCAAGAGTTTTATTTGTCACGGCATACAAGTATACAATGAAATGCGGGTGGTCTTGCCCGCAACGATGTGCAATACAGTGGGTACAACATATAATAGAATCCAATAAAAACAACATTGTGCAATAACAGGTAACAGGTAACATGGTGTGACATCTCGGTATCTGTACATAGTTATTTACAGAGCATATAGGACATGCTAGGTAGCTTTGGTAGTGCAATACACTGTTACTGTAGCTATACTAATTTAAAGTGGCCTTTCCTTTTGGCAATAAGTGTGGGTGAGTGCGGCAGTCCAGGGTTCGATTCCCGCTTGGGGACCAGGTTTCCGCGATGCCAGGTACCCAGGTGGGTATCTCCCGGGCCTTTCTGTGTGGAGTTTACGATAAGAGAAACCCAATGGAAAAACATGCAAAAACAACAGATCGCTAACGCTGTCGCGCCTGTGACGAAGACGGGCAGGAGCACTTAGATGGTCCACGGGCGTGGCTCACGCCACAGCCCTCGTCTGCTCCCGGCTGCCCTTGGGAGGGAAGGACGACGGGATGGGTTAAGAGCAGAGGAGTATTGCATCGGCGATCCTAAAGACAATGCATGCGTGTGTGTTCCGGTGTGTGTGTGCTAACTAACCGCTGTGTGCCGCTAACATTGAGTGTCGTTGCATGCCAATTAAAGACCTCTGCGACAGGTCCTGCATTATTATTATTATTATAGATCGCAAGATAAAACGTGCTATATGCAATAAGCCCAAACCGTTCTGGTTGATCCCCTGAAACCCCAAATACTCCCAAATCAAAGGTATATACCATGTACACATGTGCCTTCACAAAATTATCAAGGGGGGGGGGGGGGGACCGAAAATGCGATCGTTACAAAATGCTTGGTTTATGTCCGGTAAAGTAAGCCACTGTGATGGTTACATAAACATGTTTCAGGTTTGGTAAAATAGACATAAGAGGTCCTTACCTTAGCCAGAAGGTAATCCAAAAAGAATAATTCCAATGATCCCATCGGCGATCGTGATTACTCGTTTATATGTAATTACACATGTTTACGGGACACTATATGTTTTGAGGCGAGCAGATCTGCTAGTGATTGCTTTGGAAGAGCTCCTCCCCCTCAGAGCGAGTCTCGATAGTCCGGTTCATTCATTGCCTCTCCTGATCCATTTCTTTCTGAGTTCAAGAGGTAGGTGATACTGCCACCTGGTGAGATTCGATCGGCATTGCAATTCCAACGTAGGTAAACGAGCCAGGGACACAGAATGATCCGGATGATGGTTTAGAACGGGGATCAGAGGAAAAAGATCAAAGGATAAAAACCCGATAAATCTCGGGTGTGGCGCTGAATGAGTTAACCACCAACAGAACACACATGCAGAACTTATTTTTGTGTGCAGAATTTTATTCAAAACTCCCAAGTTCACCCCTTCCCAAAATCTAATTTGCGCAAAGGGCTGGGTGTCTGTTAAACACAGAGATTACCTGTAATTTAGCATAGCCTCATAGTGTGGCAAACACACACACACACACACACACACAGATTTAGAAGGGTCTGTCTCTCGGAGATCAAATTAAAGATATGAAACGGGACCCGCATGATGCTTTTTTCTCTATTCAATAGCGTTTTTACCCTGAGGGATGATTTACAAGGGCGGCTAATTGGCGCAGTGGGCAAGGCGCTCGCCACTAATGCAGGAGACGCTGGGTTCGAGCCCAGCTCTCGGCGTTGCTACCGGCTGGCCGGTCGTTCATACTAACACAAGTGGCAAGTGTTAGAGGGTGGGAAAGCCGGTGGGTGGGGATTGGACGTTGTGGACAGCGACTCCTACAGGTCGGTTTGGTGACGCCGGTGCGGCGGAAACAGGAAGTAACGGGGGCAGCGTGAGCTTCCCACGCGTTACTCCTCGCCACTGAGAGTTCGAGCTGCTGCGGTGAAAAGATGCGACAGGCTGCCTCCTCGTGTACCGTAGGGGACACGTGATGCAAGCCTTCTATCCTCACTACAACCGACCAGTGGGAGGCATAGTCTAGCAACGTTCAAGACAGGGGAAGGAAGAATTTGTAAAATACGAAATTGGGATGGGAGAAAAATTGAAAATGGGGAGAAAAAGTGGATACAAAAAAAGGGATGATTTACAATAAAGTTAAAGACTACTTACGTTCTTGACACTAGAACTCCGAAAATAGCATTAGCATAAAAAAGGTAGGCCAGCTGTAGTTTACATATCTTGCATAAAACTCGAGGTTCCACAAGTTTATCAAAATCCGAAGTATCTCCTTTCCTTGAGATGCTCAGAGTGCAAATCACTGTATTCGCGACCGACGGTTGTTCATCACTACTTGCACATTGTTCAGCTCAATAGGGAGGTGTAGTCTGACGTCACTCTGGACCGCGCGGTCGGCCCACCCGTTTAGGGGTGTATCATTGGGAAAATGGATTATCGGCTATTGTAACAATTCTGCCTCGTGAACATTGGCAAGCTTTCCAATTTTGCACAAAATGTGTTCCCTTCTACCACTAACATTATTGTTTAAGCGTTTTTGGTTGAAATAAAGGTAGTTATAAGGTTATGGTACTTACCAGTACACGGAGTACAGGCAGTAGAACGCCTGTCGTTCAGTGCTGTCGCCTAATACACGTCACGGCCAGCTAACTAAAGTTAACGTTACCTAGCTAAACGTACTAGACGTTAGCAATGTCTACTGTCGTGTCCATAAGTTCCCTGGCAGAATACTTTGTTGGTGAGGACAAAAGTATATAAAGAGGAGAGAACCATTTTAAATCGGGGCATGTAGAGGAGTTTTGGGAACGTTACTAACGTTACGTTAAAAAACAATAATGTTATAAACTATACACAATATGTACAACGAAAACATGATTTACATTAGTATTTACAGTGATTTAATATGCAGCCAAATAACGTTATACGATTTTAAATATAAATACAAATAGGTAACGTGGTTGTTGCTTTTAAAAATGGTGGTTGGCTTTAGAGATGAATGCTTATGATCGCCATAGAGATACTAGCCACAGATTCAGGGTCAGTTATTTTACCATTGTACAAATTGTTAAGCTTATGGAATGTAAGGGGAATCTGATCCTATGTCTGCGACTAAAGCCAGGAGTCTACGCTGTGGTGACGTCAGTCAGCAGCGCCAAAGGAAATGAAACGAAAACATAAACGTTGTTATTTTGCTACCTTTACGATTAATTGCGAATATTTTCATGTTGAGCTATAGATTGTGGATGAATACGCACAGAAAGGTACACCATGCCAATGTCCATGCTTTATTCGTTTTAAACGAGACGATTTAGAAATGGGCAATGGGGAAATACATTGCGTTTTCAAGAGGGTGGACCGCGGAGAAACAGCAGTGACGACGTAACCACTACACCTCCCTATGACGTCCCGTGTCTCCTATACGCCATGCAGCGCATTCAGGCCCACGCCCACCGGGGGCTGTTTTCTTCACAATATAATATTGACAGCCCTACAAGTACAATGGACCTGTCTCAAACCCTGCCCCTTTTCTTGATCCTCCAATCACAACTGTCGCTTACCTCGGACAAACTTGGTTTGTCCGAGGTAAGCGACAGTTGTGATTGGAGGATCAAGAAAAGAGGGCAGGGTTTGAGATAGGTCTATTAGTTACTGCACACTACATCACCCCTGAGTGGAACATGGAAACCCAAACTTTCCCCCACTCTACTGAAAACCCGTACCGAACTGTGGTGTTTGTGTACCGTTACACCCCTAATATAGAATATTAATTATATACTTTTGTTTACCCATCTATGACGAGTCAAAATGGCTGCTGTGAAAAGGGCCTATTCGTAGTCTCTGGCTGTGGCAGGATTTGACCGTTTGGAGGTCAAACACTCTGTGAGGGAGGAAGGTTCTCTCCACTCTTTTCCGCCGTGCCGGGGTTTCACTCCGGCTGATCTCAGAGCGTGGGTTTCACTCCGGCTGATCTCAGAGCGTGGGTTTCACTCCGGCTGATCTCAGAGCGTGGGTTTCACTCCGGCTGATCTCAGAGCGTGGGTTTCACTCCGGCTGATCTCAGAGCGTGGGTTTCACTCCGGCTGATCTCAGAGCGTGGGTTTCACTCCGGCTGATCTCAGAGCGTGGGTTTCACTCCGGCTGATCTCAGAGCGTGGGTTTCACTCCGGCTGATCTCAGAGCGTGGGTTTCACTCCGGCTGATCTCAGAGCGTGGGTTTCACTCCGGCTGATCTCAGAGCGTGGGTTTCACTCCGGCTGATCTCAGAGCGTGGGTTTCACTCCGGCTGATCTCAGAGCGTGGGTTTCACTCCGGCTGATCTCAGAGCGTGGGTTTCACTCCGGCTGATCTCAGAGCGTGGGTTTCACTCCGGCTGATCTCAGAGCGTGGGTTTCACTCCGGCTGATCTCAGAGCGTGGGTTTCACTCCGGCTGATCTCAGAGCGTGGGTTTCACTCCGGCTGATCTCAGAGCGTGGGTTTCACTCCGGCTGATCTCAGAGCGTGGGTTTCACTCCGGCTGATCTCAGAGCGTGGGTTTCACTCCGGCTGATCTCAGAGCGTGGGTTTCACTCCGGCTGATCTCAGAGCGTGGGTTTCACTCCGGCTGATCTCAGAGCGTGGGTTTCACTCCGGCTGATCTCAGAGCGTGGGTTTCACTCCGGCTGATCTCAGAGCGTGGGTTTCACTCCGGCTGATCTCAGAACGTGGGTTTCACCCTGGCGTTGTCTTCCACAGGGGAGCATGTCTGAACGCATCCCGCCGACTTCCCCCTGCTCGTTTCACCCTCAAAAACACCTCGCTATCGATTAGATTAGATTGCATACTATACGCCCCGGAGGTTTTTGTTTGTCTTTCAAAATGAGACGCCAGACACTCATCTGGTCTCGTGTTGTGTTAGCGTCGTCGTCGGTCCCCTCTTGTCTCCAGGCTGCCCCCCCTCTTGTCTCCAGGCTGCCCCCCTCTTGTCTCCAGGCTGCCCCCTCTTGTCTCCAGGCTGCCCCCTCTCTTGTCTCCAGGCTGCCCCCTCTCTTGTCTCCAGGCTGCCCCCTCTTGTCTCCAGGCTGCCCCCTCTTGTCTCCAGGCTGCCCCCCCTCTTGTCTCCAGGCTGCCCCCCTCTTGTCTCCAGGCTGCCCCCCCTCTTGTCTCCAGGCTGCCCCCCCTCTTGTCCTCCAGGCTGCCCCCTCTTGTCTCCAGGCTGCCCCCCTCTCTTGTCTCCAGGCTGCCCCTCTTGTCTCCAGGCTGCCCCCTCTTGTCTCCAGGCTGCCCCCTCTTGTCTCCAGGCTGCCCCCCTCTTTGTCTCCAGGCTGCCCCCCTCTTGTCTCCAGGCTGCCCCCCCTCTTGTCTCCAGGCTGTCCCCTCTTGTCTCCAGGCTGCCCCCTCTTGTCTCCAGGCTGCCCCCCTCTTGTCTCCAGGCTGCCCCCCTCTTGTCTCAGGCTGCCCCCCCTCTTGTCTCCAGGCTGCCCCCCTCTTGTCTCCAGGCTGTCCCCTCTTGTCTCCAGGCTGCCCCCCTCTTGTCTCCAGGCTGCCCCCCCCTCTTGTCTCCAGGCTGCCCCCCCTCTTGTCTCCAGGCTGCCCCCCCCTCTTGTCTCCAGGCTGCCCCCCCCTCTTGTCTCCAGGCTGCCCCCCCTCTGTCTCCAGGCTGCCCCCTCTTGGTCTCCAGGCTGCCCCCGCCCTCTTGTCTCCAGGCTGCCCCCCCTCTTGTCTCCAGGCTGCCCCCCCCTCTTGTCTCAGGCTGCCCCCCCTCTTGTCTCCAGGCTGCCCCCTCTTGTCTCCAGGCTGCCCCCCTCTTGTCTCCAGGCTGCCCCCCCTCTTGTCTCCAGGCTGCCCCCCCTCTTGTCTCCAGGCTGCCCCCCCTCTTGGTCTCCAGGCTGCCCCCCCTCTTGTCTCCAGGCTGCCCCCCCTCTTGTCTCCAGGCTGCCCCCCCCTCTTGTCTCCAGGCTGCCCCCCCTCTTGTCTCCAGGCTGCCCCCCCCTCTTGTCTCCAGGCTGCCCCCCCCCCTTGTCTCCAGGCTGCCCCCCCCTCTTGTCTCCAGGCTGCCCCCCCTCTTGTCTCCAGGCTGCCCCCCCTCTTGTCTCCAGGCTGCCCCCCTCTTGTCTCCAGGCTGCCTCCCCCTCTTGTCTCAGGCTGCCCCCCCCTCTTGTCTCCAGGCTGCCCCCCCCTCTTGTCTCCAGGCTGCCTCCCTCTTGTCTCCAGGCTGCCCCCCTCTTGTCTCCAGGCTGCCCCCCCTCTTGTCTCCAGGCTGCCCCCCCTCTTGTCTCCAGGCTGCCCCCCTCTTGTCTCCAGGCTGCCCCCCCCTCTTGTCTCCAGGCTGCCCCCCCTCTTGTCTCCAGGCTGCCCCCCCCTCTTGTCTCCAGGCTGCCCCCCCCTCTTGTCTCCAGGCTGCCCCCCCTCTTGTCTCCAGGCTGCCCCCCCTCTTGTCTCCAGGCTGCCCCCCTCTTGTCTCCAGGCTGCCCCCCCTCTTGTCTCCAGGCTGCCCCCTCTTGTCTCCAGGCTGCCCCCCCTCTTGTCTCCAGGCTGCCCCCCCTCCCCCCCTCTTGTCTCCAGGCTGCCCCCCCCTCTTGTCTCCAGGCTGCCCCCCTCTTGTCTCCAGGCTGCCCCCCCTCTTGTCTCCAGGCTGCCCCCCCTCTTGTCTCCAGGCTGCCCCCTCTTGTCTCCAGCTGCCCCCCCTCTTGTCTCCAGGCTGCCCCCCCTCTTGTCTCCAGGCTGCCCCCCCTCTTGTCTCCAGGCTGCCCCCCCCCTCTTGTCTCCAGGCTGCCCCCCCCCTCTTGTCTCCAGGCTGCCCCCCTCTTGTCTCCAGGCTGCCCCCCTCTTGTCTCCAGGCTGCCCCCCCTCTTGTCTCCAGGCTGCCCCCCCCTCTTGTCTCCAGGCTGCCCCCCCCTCTTGTCTCCAGGCTGCCCCCCCCCTCTTGTCTCCCAGGCTGCCCCCCCCTCTTGTCTCCAGGCTGCCCCCCTCTTGTCTCCAGGCCTGCCCCCCCCTCTTGTCTCCAGGCTGCCCCCCCCTCTTGTCTCCAGGCTGCCCCCCCCCTCTTGTCTCCAGGCTGCCCCCCCTCTTGTCTCCAGGCTGCCCCCCCTCTTGTCTCCAGGCTGCCCCCCCTCTTGTCTCAGGCTGCCCCCCCTCTTGTCTCCAGGCTGCCCCCTCTTGTCTCCAGGCTGCCCCTCTTGTCTCCAGGCTGCCCCCCCCCTTGTCTCCAGGCTGCCCCCCCCCTTGTCTCCAGGCTGCCCCCCCTCTTGTCTCCAGGCTGCCCCCCCTCTTGTCTCCAGGCTGCCCCCCCCTCTTGTCTCCAGGCTGCCCCCCCCTCTTGTCTCCAAGGCTGCCCCCCCTCTTGTCTCCAGGCTGCCCCCCTCTTGTCTCCAGCTGCCCCCCCCTTGTCTCCAGGCTGCCCCCCCTCTTGTCTCCAGGCTGCCCCCCCTCTTGTCTCCAGGATGCCCCCCCCCCTCTTGTCTCCAGGCTGCCCCCCCCTCTTGTCTCCAAGCTGCCCCCCCTCTTGTCTCCAGGCTGCCCCCCCCTTTGTCTCCAGGCTGCCCCCCCTCTTGTCTCCAGGCTGCCCCCTCTTGTCTCCAGGCTGCCCCCCTCTTGTCTCCAGGCTGCCCCCCCTTGTCTCCAGGCTGCCCCCCTCTTGTCTCCAGGCTGCCCCCCCTTGTCTCCAGGCTGCCCCCCCTCTTGTCTCCAGGCTGCCCCCCCCCCCCCCCCCCCCCCTCTTGTCTCCAGGCTGCCCCCCCCCTCTTGTCTCCAGGCTGCCCCCCCTCTTGTCTCCAGGCTGCCCCCCCTCTTGTCTCCAGGGCTGCCCCCCCCTCTTGTCTCCAGGCTGCCCCCCCCTCTTGTCTCCAGGCTGCCCCCCCTCTTGTCTCCAGGCTGCCCCCCCTCTTGTCTCCAGGCTGCCCCCCCCTCTTGTCTCCAGGCTGCCCCCCCTCTTGTCTCCAGGCTGCCCCCCCTCTTGTCTCCAGGCTGCCCCCCCCTCTTGTCTCCAGGCTGCCCCCTCCCTTTCAGAATGAGCTCCAGTGCTCGGCGTGGCATCGGGTGCTGCTCCTCCTCCATGTTGTCTTTACTTCGGCAGACAATTACCTCTGAGAGCCTTAATGGAGGAGAGCTACTCTCTACAGCACTACCCCTCTCAACCCTGAGTCAGCCCACAGTGCCGACACACACACACACACACACACACACACAACACACACACACACACACACACACACACACACACACACACACACACACACACACACACACACACACACACACACACACACACACACACAGTGCTCACACACACAGTGCTCTCACACACACAGTGCTCACACACACACAGTGCTCACACACACACACAATGCTCACACACACACACACACACACACACACACACACACACACACACACACACACACACACCACACACACACACACACTCAATCTTCTTCAACCTGTTTTCACTTTCTCTGCGCTTCCGTTCTCTTTCAAACACTTACATTCTCATCAGAACACACAAACATACCACTTCAATCACTGTCACAGCAACTTACAAAAAGCTTCTCAGAGCAGAGGACGGTGTTTTAATATACACCCCCCCCCCCCCCCCCCATATGAGCTAAGTATGCATTTCCTTTCCCTTCCCTCCCCAGCCACCACCTCTTATAATTCCTCCAGATGTGTTATTGACAAATCGTACCTTGAAGACCTTGAAGGCTTTTAAATGTGGTTAGAAAAGGTCATGACATTCTCTCTGTGGGCGGAGCGGGTCGGATGCCTGCCTGTTAAATAAGGTTAGTCCCATCGGCTCCATCTCCCTGTCTGTTCTTTCCTTGCGCCCCGGCGAGATTGTCCATGTCGTAAACCCCGGCTAGCTCATCGCCTCTCGCTCAAGGCTCCCTTGTGTCTCTTGTCATCAAGCCCTCAGCACAAGCACGGGGGGGGGGGGGGGGGGGGGGTTCACAAGGAGTGGCTCCACCCCTGGAGACTGGTGAGGGGATCTCATGCATGCACACATAAACATGCACAGACACGTCACACACACATATATACATAAACATGTAGAGTATCTCCACACAGTGAGTACATACCAGCACGTACAAACACCACACACACACACACACATGTGGGCATGTACACATCCACAACAAAACATATCACAGCAGACGTATGTCACACGACAATACACACAGATGCAGGCATGCACACATACACACACGGGGGTGCACCGATATATCGGTCGGGTATCGGTATCGGCCGATAAGTACCTTGTTGACTGCCATTGGCCTATCGGCCGATAAGCTCAAATTTGCCGATGGGCTAGTGGCCGATAAATATCCGTCAATTTGTGTCGCGTCAATCTGGTCCACACGTTCAAACTTTGAAAAAGTTTCAGTCAAGCGACCTGCACAACCCCGCCCCCACACACACACACGCTACTGCATCAAAGTTACTTATGATTAACAAAGGCATTCGTTTTGTGGCATTAACGTTATATAGTTAGTACACTTTCAATAACATCAGAATATTTAACTTACCCGACCATAGCAAGCATTACTCATTCATATCTCTCACTTCCTTCCTTTGCACAGAGAGCCTGTACTGAATTGTACCCATTCTGCAATCTGTTAATAAAGTTTTCAATCAGACAAATGTATAGAAAAGCTTTTATTATAACATTTGTTGCAGTAAAATCATTATGCCTCGTTTAGTACTCTGCGGAGCGCTGGTAGCCTACTCGTGGGCCGCGGGGAGCTAACGTTGCGGTACGTTTTGTTGTGGTTCTCTCGTGCAGATCAATGGCGGACTTCCCGGAAGTAAAAACGAATAAGCGCTTGCCGATTGGTGGTAAGAACAGCAGGAGGTGGGTGGCAAGCGGTGTGACGTAATTGGCAGAATCGACTGTCTGTTGTACCTGACACGACACATGCATTGCAAACTCAGATTATGGAGATATTACTGGAGAACATGGAGCTTTGTTTGAGAGAGATACAGTGAGTGCTGTCTCTTAAACTCTTAAAACTCATAAACGTTTTAGTCGTTTTTAGTCTGTTAGGTTATGAAAGCTAGTGGGTATTGTATGACTCAGACTTCAGCAATAATCATGAGCATTATAAAATATATAAAAAACACACATGGCCATGATGGAATACCATAAACATATTTCTTGATGTTTCCTTTTTTAAGTAAGTAAAGAGGCCTATGTTCATATCGGTGAGCACAATTTGTAACACAAAAAGAGAGACGTGTAGCCCTATTTATTTATTTAATATTTTATGTATTCATTTTATTATTATTATTTTATTTGTTGCCATGCCTAAAATAATAGTCATGCATAGGGCTAAAACATTTTCATAAACAATATATAATTTTTTGTTATATGGTTATAATAAAAGCTTTTCTATACATTTGTCTGATTGATTGATTGAAAACTTTGAAAACAGATTGCAGAATGGGTACAATACAGTACAGCTCAATACAACAACAGTGCTAAGACTGGAGGATGAAGACCAGAAAAAGACTTTCGGCTTTTTTACATAAGGGTCCTCCATTTTCAATTCATCAAAACATTTAGAGACATGCAAATATACATATATATATATATTTTTTTTGCCACAAATATCGGTATCGGCCCGATTGTGTTAGTTGAACAATCGGTATCGGCCGCACATTTTCATATCGGTGCATCCCTAACACACACAGTGCTACACACTAGTGAATTATAGAATTCACTATCTCTCTTCTTCTTTTGTGGTGGAAGTGAAGTGAAGGCATGTGATGGCGAAGAGCCCCCCACGCCCACACACAGAAAGCATTAACCCCTTAGAGCTCTCCGAGCCCTATCACTAATGGGTTATCCAGAGCTTCGACCGCGGCCACCCCCGTCACGCTCGCTAACGACGAAGCAGGGTCAAGGAACGCGCCGGTAAAGCGCTCTCTGAAACGGACGTTATTCTAACAGGTCCCCCCCCCCTCGCCGAATTACCGTAGCGCCATGGAAACAACCAACCGGGGGAGGGGGGGGGGGGGGGGTTGAGCTACGTTCACCGGCCCAACCTCCATCCTCCAAGAGTCCTGTTGGTTAATTAGCATTGCAGAGGAATCCATGTGTATCTGAGTGGACTGGAAGGGAGACGAGAGGATTCTTAATGCCGTCTGTTCGGTCGGAGTGGACGTACCCCCCGTGGGCTCGAGACATAGACACCAAGCGGTGGAATATTTGTTTTCGGAACGTGGCCCACATTGTCAACAACAAAAAGCATTGGAGCCTGCCGAAAGGGGCTGGGGGGAGGGGTGGGGGTATATAAGGGGATATTGGATCCGATTTTCTTTTCAATAAAAAAAAAGCATTTAAAAGTGAATTGTATCCTTTTAAATGCCCTTTTAAAATGGAAAATAGTGCTTAGAAAAGTACTTGAAAGTCCTTGAATTTCATTTTGCAATGTCTGTGGGAACCCTCCTTTGCTTTGTTTGTTGACATTTGGGTGATTGATGTGGGTTTGGAGATTAATCGCGCCACTCTCCCCCAGCTGCCTCTGACCCACTCTCCCCCAGCTCTGACCCACTCTCCCCCAGCTGCCTCTGACCCACTCTCCCCCAGCTGCCTCTGACCCACTCTCCCCCAGCTGCCTCTGACCCACTCTCCCCCAGCTCTGACCCACTCTCCCCCAGCTGCCTCTGGACCCACTCTCCCCCAGCTGCCTCTGACCCACTCTCCCCCAGCTCTGACCCACTCTCCCCCCCAGCTGCCTCTGACCCACTCTCCCCCAGCTCTGACCCACTCTCCCCAGCTGCCTCTGACCCACTCTCCCCCAGCTGCCTCTGACCCACTCTCCCCCAGCTCTGACCCACTCTCCCCCAGCTGCCTCTGACCCACTCTCCCCCAGCTCTGACCCACTCTCCCCCAGCTGCCTCTGACCCACTCTCCCCCAGCTGGCCTCTGACCCACTCTCCCCCAGCTCTGACCCACTCTCCCCCAGCTGCCTCTGACCCACTCTCCCCCAGCTCTGACCCACTCTCCCCCAGCTCTGACCCACTCTCCCCCAGCTGCCTCTGACCCACTCTCCCCCAGCTGCCTCTGACCCACTCTCCCCCAGCTGCCTCTGACCCACTCTCCCCCAGCTCTGACCCACTCTCCCCCAGCTCTGACCCACTCTCCCCCAGCTCTGACCCACTCTCCCCCAGCTCTGACCCACTCTCCCCCAGCTGCCTCTGACCCACTCTCCCCCAGCTCTGACCCACTCTCCCCCAGCTCTGACCCACTCTCCCCCAGCTCTGACCCACTCTCCCCCAGCTCTGACCCACTCTCCCCCAGCTGCCTCTGACCCACTCTCCCCAAGCTCTGATGAAAACGTAGATTTTTTGTATCCCCCTGAGGGGATCGACAAAGTAGCGACATGAAGACAAAACACATTTTCTGTTTCCCTCCCTATATTTGTTCATAGGAATAAAACTAAAGTACTACTGCAAAATATTCTACTGATGTGTTGTGTGGGGGGGGGGGGGGGGGGTGGGGGGGGGGGGGGGGTTCTTTTGGTTAAAATATGTCCATACTTTTTTAAGACTGGTAATTGGGGGTGGGGGGTATATCTGGGAGATCCAGGATGAGTTGTGGCGCAGGGCGTGGCAGATTGACTAATTCAGTTCTCAAAAGTGAAAAATCATTTAATTACAGCGTACAAGTAGCTAAATGCTCTCGGACTGAGGCGGGACAGTCGTCATGAATCATACGGTGAGGGCCTGTGTTCAAATCGATAGTCGTTTGTTACCCGACAGTCTGCCGGCTTGACTCTCACTGTGTTTTTTTTTTTTTACTTTGCAATTAAATTGGGGAAAATCCCAAAGTTGTGTCAGCTGGGGGGGGAAGGAGAAAGATAAATATTGTTATTGTTTCAACATCACATTTTTGACTCATCTCCAGTTCATCCCGGTCATTGTCAGTATTCCGCTCATTCAGATAGCACCTGTGTTTGGAAACCATACACTCTTAACACAACTGCTCCCTGTGTGGAAAAGTACAGGATTAAATGTATCCAGCCCCCCCTACTAACACACCACACTGTAATGGGACAAATTAACTTTGATAGAGGTACTCTTAAATAATTGGATTCGGGGCTCTCTTATTAACCATTAAATTGACACTTCTTGAAATTGCTACAGTAGTTATTTCGATCATTACCGCCCCAGGTAGGTTGGTATCATCCCTCTATTGTAGGTCCAGGTTCGTATCCCTGTGCATTCTCCCGATAATTGCCTCTATAACGGTATGAATGTAGCATTATTGAAATGACATGTCTCCAATCCACGGTGTTCACCGGCTAAAGAGCGGGTGGTGAGCGAGTACCGCATCACAGGACCTGGTGGTGATTTGCTGATGAATATGGATATGGCGATCCACCTGACCTGCTTTCTACCAGCCAGGGGGGTGTGTGTGTATGTGTTGTGTGTGTGTGTTGAGTAGGGGGAGGGGGGTTACCAGATGTATTGATGTTCTTTGCACCCCACAAACGGGGTGGGGGGGGGGGGGGGGGGTGTATGGAGAGGGGGGGTCAGTGCACACCGGTCCAATTTGTCTGTAAACGCGGAGAGACCCATTCTCTGCGGCGATTCCAGTCAATAACGTCTGACCTCTGCGGACAAACGAGAAACACAAAGGTGGAGAGCACATAAAGCACTCTCGTTCGGGAGCACACAGTCCCCCTGCATCAGAGCGGGAGAAGTGCACGTCTCACCGGCGGGAGTTGGACCTGTGGTGTTTATGCGGCCGTGGAGAGCCACAGATAGTGTCAGAGTGTCAGGAGAAACCATCAGCAGGAAGGAGAGAGTGGATTTGGGGAGGTGTGTGTGTGTGTGTGTGTGTGTGTGTGTGTGTGTGTGTGTGTGTGTGTGTGTGTGTGGGTGTGGGTGTGTGTGTGTGTGTGTGTGTGTGTGTGTGTGTGTGTGTGGGTGTGGGTGTGTGTGTGTGTGTGTGTGTGTGTGTGTGTGTGGCTGCTAGATAACAAGTTGAAGCCTTTTCTTCATCCTGACACTCTTTTTTCATTGTTGTTGTTGTTGATAGTAGTTGATATGGTGTCCCTGGAGGGCTGTTGAGGTTCACCTATCTCCCCTTATGGGACAATAAGGGTCTTATCTACTGATGCTACACTACTCAAATGTCTAAATCAAAATGATTTAATTGGCTAAACATATTGTCCAGGTCTGAAAGGCTATTTATCGTATCTGTAAGTACATTTTTTTAGTCATACCGTAAAAAAAGGCTTTTATTTGCTTTAATCACTGAACTCAACTGGCCTATTATTTATGACAGGCATCTATATGGGACAGGCCTTTATTGCCTTTCACACAAAAGTCAAACAAAAAGATGGGAAATACTATCAAATTGTTAAACCAGTATAAATATGACTTGCATAAAATGTTTTACTATTGAATAACATAATCAATTATGAATCATTCATTTGATCTTGCTCTGAGAGACTGTAGAGTAATGTAGAGTAAAAATAAGACTTTGTTTTCAGTTGCTCCTTGCTGACCAGTTCAGCACTGGACAGCGCCCCCAGCCCCACACAATCACACTATGGACAGCGCCCCCAGCCCACACACTCTCACTCAGCTCTGGACCATGCAGTCAGACCTTCAGCACTGGACAGCGCCCCCAGCCCACACACTCTCACTCAGCTCTGGACCATGCAGTCAGACCTTCAGCACTGGACAGCGCCCCCCAGCCCACACACTCACACTCAGCTCTGGACCATGCAGTCAGACCTTCAGCACTGAACAGCGCCCAGCCCACACACTCACACTCAGCTCTGGACCATGCAGTCAGACCTTCAGCACTGGACAGCGCCCCCAGCCCACACACTCTCACTCAGCTCTGGACCATGCAGTCAGACCTTCAGCACTGGACAGCGCCCCCAGCCCACACACTCTCACTCAGCTCTGGGCCATGCAGTCAGACCTTCAGCACTGGACAGCGCCCCCAGCCCACACACTCACACTCAGCTCTGGACCATGCAGTCAGACCTTCAGCACTGGACAGCGCCCCCAGCCCACACACTCACACTCAGCTCTGGACCATGCAGTCAGACCTTCAGCACTGGACAGCGCCCAGCCCACACACTCTCACTCAGCTCTGGACCATGCAGTCAGACCTTCAGCACTGGACAGCGCCCCCCAGCCCACACACTCTCACTCAGCAGCTGGCTGTGCAGAGTGTCAGAGGAATACAGTGGTGCTGCTGCTGCTGACACACTGTCTGAGACAAGTTTGGGCCACTCAGGATTATTTTCATTGTAGTTTAGCTTGTAATACCCCCACACACACACACACACACACACACACACACACACACCATGCATCTGGCCCTTTTGCCTCTTGAATTTCTCCGGGTCGTGTTGTGGAATATTTTAAATGAGCCAAGACAGTGAACTGTAGAAATTCAGAAAGTAGTTTATTTTCTGTGGCCACAGAAAGTATCCTCCGTTTTCAGACGGAGACAAGACAAGTGATTGTACGAGCGTCTGACCAGAAAGTGAGAGCGAGGTCTGGTCAGACTTACATTAAATACACAAACTTGGAATGACAAATTAAAACAAATTTTTTTTTTTGTAAAGTCAAGTGTTTCTTTATTAATCCCCTTGGGGATTAATACTATTGATAATAGTATACATGGTATAGATAGTAGTAGCACACTGTGTAGTGTTTAGTAGTTCATAATCAGACAGTCCTAACAGTTCTCAAGTTCTCCAGACGTTAGTTCTTCAAATATTGGCAGCAGTCCGTGCCCACAGTTGTGGAGCCTGATGGCTACTGGCACATAGGACATGTGTCTATGTCATCTTGTCTATATGTCTTGTCTATATGTCTATATGTCATCTTGCTCCTCATAGAAGTGGCGGGAGGGGTTTTCCAGTATAGCATCCAGCTTTTTCCTCATGATTTCCCTTGACCAGTTTGACTCCCACTACGGAGTTAGCCTTCCTCACCAGCTTGTTCAGTTTGTGTCTCCTCAGGAAGAACAGCCTGTTCTGTCCCTTCCTGTAGAA